>NC_091387.1:8877926-8970426 GCF_038502225.1 Cherax quadricarinatus
GTAGGTATGGTAGCCTTAGTACTAGATGATGGTAGGTATGGTAGTCTTAGTACTAGATGATGGTACGTATGGTAGTCTTAGTACTAGATGATGGTAGGTATGGTAGCCTTAGTTAGTACTAGATGATGGTAGGTATGGTAGTCTTAGTACTAGATGATGGTAGGTATGGTAGCCTTAGTTAGTACTAGATGATGGTAGGTATGGTAGCCTTAGTTAGTACTAGATGATGGTAGGTATGGTAGTCTTAGTACTAGATGATGGTAGGTATGGTAGTCTTAGTACTAGATGATGGTAGGTATGGTAGTCTTAGTACTAGATGATGGTAGGTATGGTAGTCTTAGTACTAGATGATGGTAGGTATGGTAGTCTTAGTACTAGATGATGGTAGGTATGGTAGTCTTAGTACTAGATGATGGTAGGTATGGTAGTCTTAGTTAGTACTAGATGATGGTAGGTATGGTAGTCTTAGTACTAGATGATGGTAGGTATGGTAGTCTTAGTACTAGATGATGGTAGGTATGGTAGTCTTAGTACTAGATGATGGTAGGTATGGTAGTCTTAGTACTAGATGATGGTAGGTATGGTAGCCTTAGTACTAGATGATGGTAGGTATGGTAGTCTTAGTACTAGATGATGGTAGGTATGGTAGTCTTAGTACTAGATGATGGTAGGTATGGTAGTCTTAGTTAGTACTAGATGATGGTAGGTATGGTAGTCTTAGTACTAGATGATGGTACGTATGGCAGTCTTAGTACTAGATGATGGTAGGTATGGTAGCCTTAGTTAGTACTAGATGATGGTAGGTATGGTAGCCTTAGTACTAGATGATGGTACGTATGGCAGTCTTAGTACTAGATGATGGTAGGTATGGTAGCCTTAGTTAGTACTAGATGATGGTAGGTATGGTAGTCTTAGTACTAGATGATGGTAGGTATGGTAGTCTTAGTACTAGATGATGGTAGGTATGGTAGTCTTAGTACTAGATGATGGTAGGTATGGTAGTCTTAGTACTAGATGATGGTAGGTATGGTAGTCTTAGTACTAGATGATGGTAGGTATGGTAGTCTTAGTACTAGATGATAGTAGGTATGGTAGTCTTAGTACTAGATGATGGTAGGTATGGTAGTCTTAGTTAGTACTAGATGATGGTACGTATGGTAGTCTTAGTTAGTACTAGATGATGGTAGGTATGGTAGTCTTAGTACTAGATGATGGTACGTATGGTAGTCTTAGTTAGTACTAGATGATGGTAGGTATGGTAGTCTTAGTACTAGATGATGGTACGTATGGTAGTCTTAGTACTAGATGATGGTAGGTATGGTAGTCTTAGTACTAGATGATGGTAGGTATGGTAGCCTTAGTTAGTACTAGATGATGGTAGGTATGGTAGCCTTAGTTAGTACTAGATGATGGTAGGTATGGTAGTCTTAGTACTAGATGATGGTAGGTATGGTAGTCTTAGTTAGTACTAGATGATGGTAGGTATGGTAGTCTTAGTACTAGATGATGGTAGGTATGGTAGCCTTAGTTAGTACTAGATGATGGTAGGTATGGTAGTCTTAGTACTAGATGATGGTAGGTATGGTAGCCTTAGTTAGTACTAGATGATGGTAGGTATGGTAGTCTTAGTTAGTACTAGATGATGGTAGGTATGGTAGCCTTAGTTAGTACTAGATGATGGTAGGTATGGTAGCCTTAGTACTAGATGATGGTAGGTATGGTAGCCTTAGTACTAGATGATGGTACGTATGGTAGTCTTAGTACTAGATGTTGGTAGGTATGGTAGTCTTAGTACTAGATGATGGTAGGTATGGTAGTCTTAGTACTAGATGATGGTAGGTATGGTAGTCTTAGTTAGTACTAGATGATGGTAGGTATGGTAGCCTTAGTTAGTACTAGATGATGGTAGGTATGGTAGTCTTAGTACTAGATGATGGTAGGTATGGTAGTCTTAGTACTAGATGATGGTAGGTATGGTAGTCTTAGTACTAGATGATGGTAGGTATGGTAGCCTTAGTTAGTACTAGATGATGGTAGGTATGGTAGTCTTAGTACTAGATGATGGTAGGTATGGCAGTCTTAGTACTAGATGATGGTACGTATGGTAGTCTTAGTACCAGATGATGGTAGGTATGGTAGTCTTAGTACTAGATGATGGTAGGTATGGTAGTCTTAGTACTAGATGATGGTAGTCTTAGTACTAGATGATGTTAGCTATGGTAGTCTTAGTACTAGATGATGGTAGGTATGGTAGTCTTAGTACTAGATGATGGTAGGTATGGTAGTCTTAGTACTAGATGATGGTAGGTATGGTAGTCTTAGTACTAGATGATGGTACGTATGGCAGTCTTAGTACTAGATGATGGTAGTCTTAGTACTAGATGATGTTAGCTATGGTAGTCTTAGTACTAGATGATGGTAGGTATGGTAGTCTTAGTACTAGATGATGGTAGGTATGGTAGTCTTAGTACTAGATGATGGTACGTATGGCAGTCTTAGTACTAGATGATGGTAGGTATGGTAGTCTTAGTACTAGATGATGGTAGGTATGGTAGTCTTAGTACTAGATGATGGTAGGTATGGTAGTCTTAGTACTAGATGATGGTACGTATGGCAGTCTTAGTACTAGATGATGGTAGTCTTAGTACTAGATGATGTTAGCTATGGTAGTCTTAGTACTAGATGATGGTAGGTATGGTAGTCTTAGTACTAGATGATGGTAGGTATGGTAGTCTTAGTACTAGATGATGGTAGTCTTAGTACTAGATGATGGTAGGTATGGTAGTCTTAGTACTAGATGATGGTAGGTATGGTAATCTTAGTACTAGATGATGGTAGGTATGGTAGTCTTAGTACTAGATGATGGTAGGTATGGTAGTCTTAGTACTAGATGATGGTAGGTATGGTAGTCTTAGTACTAGATGATGGTAGGTATGGTAGTCTTAGTACTAGATGATGGTACGTATGGCAGTCTTAGTACTAGATGATGGTAGGTATGGTAGTCTTAGTACTAGATGATGGTAGGTATGGTAGTCTTAGTACTAGATGATGGTAGGTATGGCAGTCTTAGTACTAGATGATGGTAGGTATGGTAGTCTTTGTACTAGATGATGTTAGCTATGGTAGTCTTAGTACTAGATGATGGTAGGTATGGTAGCCTTAGTTAGTACTAGATGATGGTAGGTATGGTAGTCTTAGTACTAGATGATGGTAGGTATGGTAGCCTTAGTACTAGATGATGGTAGGTATGGTAGCCTTAGTTAGTACTAGATGATGGTAGGTATGGTAGTCTTAGTACTAGATGATGGTAGGTATGGTAGCCTTAGTTAGTACTAGATGATGGTAGGTATGGTAGTCTTAGTACTAGATGATGGTAGGTATGGTAGTCTTAGTACCAGATGATGGTAGGTATGGTAGTCTTAGTACTAGATGATGGTAGGTATGGTAGTCTTAGTACTAGATGATGGTAGGTATGGTAGTCTTAGTACTAGATGATGGTAGGTATGGTAGTCTTAGTACTAGATGATGGTAGGTATGGTAGTCTTAGTACCAGATGATGGTAGGTATGGTAGTCTTAGTACTAGATGATGGTAGGTATGGTAGTCTTAGTACTAGATGATGGTAGGTATGGTAGTCTTAGTACTAGATGATGGTAGGTATGGTAGTCTTAGTACTAGATGATGGTAGGTATGGTAGTCTTAGTACTAGATGATGGTAGGTATGGTAGTCTTAGTACCAGATGATGGTAGGTATGGTAGTCTTAGTACTAGATGATGGTAGGTATGGTAGTTTTAGTACTAGATGATGGTAGGTATGGTAGTCTTAGTACTAGATGATGGTAGGTATGGTAGTCTTAGTACTAGATGATGGTAGGTATGGTAGTCTTAGTACTAGATGATGGTAGGTATGGTAGTCTTAGTACTAGATGATGGTAGGTATGGTAGTCTTAGTACTTGATGTTGGTAGGTATGGTAGTCTTAGTACTAGATGATGGTAGGTATGGTAGTCTTAGTACTAGATGATGGTAGGTTTGGTAGTCTTAGTACTAGATGATGGTAGGTATGGTAGTCTTAGTACTAGATGATGGTAGGTATGGTAGTCTTAGTACTAGATGATGGTAGGTATGGTAGTCTTAGTACTAGATGATGGTAGATATGGTAGTCTTAGTACCAGATGATGGTAGGTATGGTAGTCTTAGTACTAGATGATGGTAGGTATGGTAGTCTTAGTACTAGATGATGGTAGGTATGGTAGTCTTAGTACTAGATGATGGTAGGTATGGTAGTCTTAGTACCAGATGATGGTAGGTATGGTAGTCTTAGTACTAGATGATGGTAGGTATGGTAGTCTTAGTACTAGATGATGGTAGGTATGGTAGTCTTAGTACTAGATGATGGTAGGTATGGTAGTCTTAGTACTAGATGATGGTAGGTATGGTAGTCTTAGTACTAGATGATGGTAGGTATGGTAGTCTTAGTACTAGATGATGGTAGGTATGGTAGTCTTAGTACTAGATGATGGTAGATATGGTAGTCTTAGTACCAGATGATGGTAGGTATGGTAGTCTTAGTACTAGATGATGGTAGGTATGGTAGTCTTAGTACTAGATGATGGTAGGTATGGTAGTCTTAGTACTAGATGATGGTAGGTATGGTAGTCCTAGTACCAGATGATGGTAGGTATGGTAGTCTTAGTACCAGATGATGGTAGGTATGGTAGTCTTAGTACTAGATGATGGTAGATATGGTAGTCTTAGTACCAGATGATGGTAGGTATGGTAGTCTTAGTACTAGATGATGGTACGTATGGTAGTCTTAGTACCAGATGATGGTAGGTATGGTAGTCTTAGTACCAGATGATGGTAGGTATGGTAGTCTTAGTACCAGATGATGGTAGGTATGGTAGTCTTAGTACTAGATGATGGTAGGTATGGTAGTCTTAGTACTAGATGATGGTAGGTATGGTAGTCTTAGTACTAGATGATGGTACGTATGGTAGTCTTAGTACCAGATGATGGTAGGTATGGTAGTCTTAGTACCAGATGATGGTAGGTATGGTAGTCTTAGTACCAGATGATGGTAGGTATGGTAGTCTTAGTACCAGATGATGGTAGGTATGGTAGTCTTAGTACCAGATGATGGTAGGTATGGTAGTCTTAGTACCAGATGATGGTAGGTATGGTAGTCTTAGTACTAGATGATGGTAGGTATGGTAGTCTTAGTACTAGATGATGGTAGGTATGGTAGTCTTAGTACTAGATGATAGTAGGTATGGTAGTCTTAGTACTAGATGGTGGTGGGTATGGTAGTCTTAGTACTAGATGATGTTAGCTATGGTAGTCTTAGTACCAGATGATGGGAGGTATGGTAGTCTTAGTACTAGATGATGGTAGGTATGGTAGTCTTAGTACTAGATGATGGTAGGTATGGTAGTCTTAGTACTAGATGATGGTACGTATGGTAGTCTCAGTACCAGATGATGGTAGGTATGGTAGTCTTAGTACTAGATGATGGTACGTATGGTAATCTTAGTACTAGATGATGGTACGTATGGTAGTCTTAGTACCAGATGATGGTAGGTATGGTAGTCTTAGTACTAGATGATGGTACGTATGGTAGTCTTAGTACTAGATGATGGTAGGTATGGTAGTCTTAGTACTAGATGATGGTAGGTATGGTAATCTTAGTACTAGATGATGGTACGTATGGTAGTCTTAGTACTAGATGATGGTAGGTATGGTAATCTTAGTACTAGATGATGGTTGGTATGATAGTCTTAGTACTAGATGATGGTAGGTATGGTAGTCTTAGTACCAGATGATGGTAGGTATGGTAGTCTTAGTACCAGATGATGGTAGGTATGGTAGTCTTAGTACTAGATGATGGTAGGTATGGTAGTCTTAGTACTAGATGATGGTAGGTATGGTAGTCTTAGTACTAGATGATGGTAGGTATGGTAGTCTTAGTACCAGATGATGATAGGTATGGTAGTCTTAGTGCCAGATGATGGTAGGTATGGTAGTCTTAGTACTAGATGATGGTAGGTATGGTAGTCTTAGTACCAGATGATGGTAGGTATGGTAGTCTTAGTACTAGATGATGGTAGGTATGGTAGTCTTAGTACTAGATGATGGTAGGTATGGTAGTCTTAGTTCTAGATGATGGTAGGTATGGTAGTCTTAGTACTAGATGATGGTAGGTATGGTAGTCTTAGTACTAGATGATGGTACGTATGGTAGTCTTAGTACTAGATGTTGGTAGGTATCGTAGTCTTAGTACTAGATGATGGTAGGTATGGTAGTATTAGTACTAGATGATGGTAGGTATGGTAGTATTAGTACTAGATGATGGTAGGTATGGTAGTCTTAGTACTAGATGATGGTAGGTATGGTAGTCTTAGTACTAGATGATGGTAGGTATGGTAGTATTAGTACTAGATGATGGTAGGTATGGTAGTCTTAGTACTAGATGATGGTAGGTATGGTAGTCTTAGTACTAGATGATGGTACGTATGGTAGTCTTAGTACTAAATGATGGTAGGTATGGTAGTCTTAGTACTAGATGATGGTAGGTATGGTAGTCTTAGTACTAGATGATGGTACGTATGGTAGTCTTAGTACTAGATGATGGTAGGTATGGTAGTCTTAGTACTAGATGATGGTACGTATGGTAGTCTTAGTACTAGATGATGGTTGGTATGGTAGTCTTACTACTAGATGATGGTAGGTATGGTAGTCTTAGTACTAGATGATGGTACGTATGGCAGTCTTAGTAATAGATGATGGTAGGTATGGTTGTCTTAGTACTAGGTGATGGTACGTATGGTAGTCTTAGTACTAGATGATGGTAGGTATGGTAGTCTTAGTACTAGATGATGGTACGTATGGTAGTCTTAGTACTAGATGATGGTAGGTATGGTAGTCTTAGTACTAGATGATGGTAGGTATGGTAGTCTTAGTACTAGATGATGGTAGGTATGGTAATCTTAGTGCTAGATGATGGTACGTATGGTAGTCTTAGTACTAGATGATGGTGCGTATGGTAGTCTTAGTACTAGATGATGGTAGGTATGGTAGTCTTAGTGCTAGATGATGGTACGTATGGTAGTCTTAGTACTAGATGATGGTAGGTATGGTAGTCTTAGTACCAGATGATGGTAGCCTTAGAACTAGTTAATAGTAGCTATGGTAACCTTAGTACTTGATGATGGTATGTATGGACTCTTAGTACTAGTTAATGGTACCTATGATAATCTTAGCACTAATGATGGTACCTATGGTACCTAAATGATAGTAGGTATGGTATCCTTAGTGCTAAAGCTAATACCCAGGTACCTACTTACTGCTATGTGAACAGTGACAGCTGGCGTTAGGTAGCAGTAGTAATAGTAGCAGTGGTAGTAGTAATAGTAGTAGTGGTAGTAGTAATAGCAGTAGTGGTAGTAGTAATAGTAGTAGTGGTAGTAATAGCAGTATTGGTAGTAGTAATAGTAGTAGTGGTAGTAGTAATAGTAGTAGTGGTAGTAGTAATAGCAGTATTGGTAGTAGTAATAGTAGTGGTAGTAGTAATAGCAGTAGTGGTAGTAGTAATAGCAGTAGTGGTAGTAGTAATAGTAGTAGTGGTAGTAGTAATAGCAGTAGTGGTAGTAGTAATAGCAGTAGTGGTAGTAATAGCAGTAGTGGTAGTAGTAATAGTAGTAGTGGTAGTAGTAATAGCAGTATTGGTAGTAGTAATAGTAGTAGTGGTAGTAGTAATAGCAGTAGTGGTAGTAGTAATAGCAGTGGTAGTAATAGTAGTGGTAGTAGTAATAGCAGTAGTGGTAGTGGTAATAGTAGTAGTGGTAGTAGTAATAGCAGTATTGGTAGTAGTAATAGTAGTAGTGGTAGTAGTAATAGCAGTAGTGGTAGTAGTAATAGCAGTAGTGGTAGTAGTAATAGCAGTAGTGGTAGTAGTAATAGCAGTAGTGGTAGTAGTAATAGCAGTTGTGGTAGTAGTAATAGCAGTAGTGGTAGTAGTAATAGTAGCAGTGGTAGTAGTAATAGCAGTAGTGGTAGTAGTAATAGCAGTAGTGGTAGTAGTAATAGCAGTAGGGGTAGTAGTAATAGCAGTAGTGGTAGTAGTAATAGCAGTAGTGGTACTACTACTAGTAGTAATAGCCGTAGTATACTCTCCGGGTATACCCCAGGTATATCTCTTATCCAATTGCTCAAAACTGGTGAACATCACTGCCAAGGCGAGGAATTAGACACATGTACAACATCTGGGTGTCTTTATTGTAGACGTGTCACCAACCAGTGTCTTTATTGTAGACGTGTCACCAACCAGTGTCTTTATTGTAGACGTGTCACCAACCAGTGTCTTTATTGTAGACGTGTCACCAACCAGTGTCTTTATTGTAGACGTGTCACCAACCAGTGTCTTTATTGTAGACGTGTCACCAACCAGTGTCTTTATTGTAGACGTGTCACCAACCAGTGTCTTTACTGTAGACGTGTCACCAACCAGTGTCTTTATTGTAGACGTGTCACCAACCAGTGTCTTTATTGTAGACGTGTCACCAACCAGTGTCTTTATTGTAGACGTGTCACCAACCAGTGTCTTTACTGTAGACGTGTCACCAAGCAGTGTCTTTATTGTAGACGTGTCACCAACCAGTGTCTTTATTGTAGACGTGTCACCAACCAGTGTCTTTATTGTAGACGTGTCACCAACCAGTGTCTTTATTGTAGACGTGTCACCAACCAGTGTCTTTATTGTAGACGTGTCACCAACCAGTGTCTTTATTGTAGACGTGTCACCAACCAGTGTCTTTATTGTAGACGTGTCACCAACCAGTGTCTTTATTGTAGACGTGTCACCAACCAGTGTCTTTATTGTAGACGTGTCACCAACCAGTGTCTTTATTGTAGACGTGTCACCAACCAGTGTCTTTATTGTAGACGTGTCACCAACCAGTGTCTTTACTGTAGACGTGTCACCAAGCAGTGTCTTTATTGTAGACGTGTCACCAACCAGTGTCTTTATTGTAGACGTGTCACCAACCAGTGTCTTTATTGTAGACGTGTCACCAACCAGTGTCTTTACTGTAGACGTGTCACCAACCAGTGTCTTTATTGTAGACGTGTCACCAAGCAGTGTCTTTATTGTAGACTGTCAGCCAACCAGACGTGTCACCAAGCAGTGTCTTTATTGTAGACGTGTCACCAACCAGTGTCTTTATTGTAGACGTGTCACCAACCAGTGTCAGTGTCTGTCTTTATTGTAGACGTGTCACCAACCAGTGTGTCACCAACCAGTTTATTGTAGACGTGTCACCAACCAGTGTCTTTATTGTAGACGTGTCACCAACCAGTATTGTAGACGTGTCACCAACCAGTGTCTTTATTGTAGACGTGTCACCAACCAGTGTCTTTACGTGTCACCAACCAGTGTCTTTATTGTAGACGTGTCACCAACCAGTGTCTTTATTGTAGACGTGTCACCAACCAGTGTCTTTATTGTCTTCACCAACCAGTGTCTTTATTGTAGACGTGTCACCAACCAGTGTCTTTATTGTAGACGTGTCACCAACCAGTACTGTAGACGTGTCACCAACCAGTGTCTTTATTGTAGACGTGTCACCGACCAGTGTCTTTATTGTAGACGTGTCACCAACCAGTGTCTTTATTGTAGACGTGTCACCAACCAGTGTCTTTATTGTAGACGTGTCACCAACCAGTGTCTTTACGTGTCACCAACCAGTGTCTTTATTAGTAGACAGTGTCTTTATTGTAGACGTGTCACCAACCAGTGTCTTTATTGTAGACGTGTCACCAACCAGTGTCTTTATTGTAGACGTGTCACCAACCAGTGTCTTTATTGTAGACGTGTCACCAACCAGTGTCTTTATTGTAGACGTGTCACCAACCAGTGTCTTTACTGTAGACGTGTCACCAAGCAGTGTCTTTATTGTAGACGTGTCACCAACCAGTGTCTTTATTGTAGACGTGTCACCAACCAGTGTCTTTATTGTAGACGTGTCACCAACCAGTAGACGTGTCACCAACCAGTGTCTTTATTGTAGACGTGTCACCAACCAGTGTCTTTATTGTAGACGTGTCACCAACCAGTGTCTTTATTGTAGACGTGTCACCAACCAGTGTCTTTATTGTAGACGTGTCACCAACCAGTGTCTTTATTGTAGACGTGTCACCAACCAGTGTCTTTATTGTAGACGTGTCACCAACCAGTGTCTTTATTGTAGACGTGTCACCAACCAGTGTCTTTATTGTAGACGTGTCACCAACCAGTGTCTTTATTGTAGACGTGTCACCAACCAGTGTCTTTATTGTAGACGTGTCACCAACCAGTGTATTTACTGTAGACGTGTCACCAACCAGTGTCTTTATTGTGGACGTGTCACCAACCAGTGTCTTTACTGTAGACGTGTCACCAACCAGTGTCTTTATTGTAGACGTGTCACCAACCAGTGTCTTTATTGTGGACGTGTCACCGACCATTGACTATTAATACAAGGACATAACGTGATGACTGTCGAACACTGTACGTAACAGTTGATGGTGGTAGTGGTGGTGGTAGTGGTGGTGGTAGTGGTGATGGTAGTGGTGGTGGTGGTCGTAGTTGTGGTTGTAGTGATGGTGGTAGTGGTGGTGGTAGTGGTGGTGGTAGTGGTGGTGGTAGTGGTGGTGGTAGTGGTGGTGGTAGTGGTGGTGGTAGTGATGGTGGTAGTGATGGTGGTAGTGGTGGTGGTAGTGGTGGTGGTAGTGGTGGTGGTAGTGGTGGTGGTAGTGGTGGTGGTAGTGGTGGTGGTAGTGGTGGTGGTAGTGGTGGTGGTAGTGATGGTGGTAGTGATGGTGGTAGTGGTGGTGGTAGTGGTGGTGGTAGTGGTGATGGTAGTGGTGGTGGTGGTCGTAGTTGTGGTTGTAGTGATGGTGGTAGTGGTGGTGGTAGTGGTGGTGGTAGTGGTGGTGGTAGTGGTGGTGGTAGTGGTGGTGGTAGTGGTGGTGGTAGTGGTGGTGGTAGTGATGGTGGTAGTGATGGTGGTAGTGGTGGTGGTAGTGGTGGTGGTAGTGGTGGTGGTAGTGGTGGTGGTAGTGGTGGTGGTAGTGGTGGTGGTAGTGGTGGTGGTAGTGGTGGTGGTAGTGATGGTGGTAGTGATGGTGGTAGTGGTGGTGGTAGTGGTGGTGGTAGTGGTGATGGTAGTGGTGGTGGTGGTCGTAGTTGTGGTTGTAGTGATGGTGGTAGTGGTGGTGGTAGTGGTGGTGGTAGTGGTGGTGGTAGTGGTGGTGGTAGTGGTGGTGGTAGTGGTGGTGGTAGTGGTGGTGGTAGTGATGGTGGTAGTGATGGTGGTAGTGGTGGTGGTAGTGGTGGTGGTAGTGGTGGTGGTAGTGGTGGTGGTAGTGGTGGTGGTAGTGGTGGTGGTAGTGGTGGTGGTAGTGGTGGTGGTAGTGATGGTGGTAGTGATGGTGGTAGTGGTGGTGGTAGTGGTGGTGGTAGTGGTGATGGTAGTGGTGGTGGTGGTCGTAGTTGTGGTTGTAGTGATGGTGGTAGTGGTGGTGGTAGTGGTGGTGGTAGTGGTGGTGGTAGTGGTGGTGGTAGTGGTGGTGGTAGTGGTGGTGGTAGTGGTGGTGGTAGTGATGGTGGTAGTGATGGTGGTAGTGGTGGTGGTAGTGGTGGTGGTAGTGGTGGTGGTAGTGGTGGTGGTAGTGGTGGTGGTAGTGGTGGTGGTAGTGGTGGTGGTAGTGGTGGTGGTAGTGATGGTGGTAGTGATGGTGGTAGTGGTGGTGGTAGTGGTGGTGGTAGTGGTGATGGTAGTGGTGGTGGTGGTCGTAGTTGTGGTTGTAGTGATGGTGGTAGTGGTGGTGGTAGTGGTGGTGGTAGTGGTGGTGGTAGTGGTGGTGGTAGTGGTGGTGGTAGTGGTGGTGGTAGTGGTGGTGGTAGTGGTGATGGTAGTGGTGGTGGTAGTGGTGGTGGTAGTGGTGGTGGTAGTGGTGGTGGTAGTGGTGATGGTAGTGGTGGTGGTGGTCGTAGTTGTGGTTGTAGTGATGGTGGTAGTGGTGGTGGTAGTGGTGGTGGTAGTGGTGGTGGTAGTGGTGGTGGTAGTGGTGGTGGTAGTGGTGGTGGTAGTGGTGGTGGTAGTGGTGATGGTAGTGGTGGTGGTAGTGATGGTGGTAGTGATGGTGGTAGTGATGGTGGTAGTGGTAGTGGTGGTTGTAGTGATGGTGGTAGTGGTGGTGGTAGTGGTGATGGTAGTGATGGTGGAAGTGGTGGTGGTAGTGGTGGTGGTAGTGGTGGTGGTAGTGGTGGTGGTAGTGGTGGTGGTAGTGGTGGTGGTAGTGGTGGTGGTAGTGGTGGTGGTAGTGATGGTGGTAGTGGTGGTGGTAGTGGTGGTGGTGGTGGTGGTGGTAGTGGTGGTGGTAGTGGTGGTGATGGTAGTGGTAGTGATGGTGGTAGTGATGGTGGTAGTGGTGGTGGTAGTGGTAGTGATGGTGGTAGTGGTAGTGATGGTGGTAGTGGTGGTGGTAGTGATGGTGGTAGTGGTAATGGTAGTGATGGTGGTAGTGGTAATGGTAGTGATGGTGGTAGTGGTGGTGGTAATGGTAGTGATGGTGATAGTGGTAGTGATGGTAATGGTAGTGATGGTGGTAGTGGTGGTGGTAATGGTAGTGATGGTGGTAGTGGTGGTGGCAGTGGTAGTGATGGTGGTAGTAGTGGTAATGGTAGTGATGGTGGTAGTAGTGGTAATGGTAGTGATGGTAGTGGTGGTGGTAATGGTAGTGGTGGTGGTAATGGTAGTGATGGTGGTAGTGGTGGTGGTAATGGTAGTGATGATGGTAGTGGTGGTGGTAATGTTAGTGATGGTGGTAGTGGTGGTGGTAATGGTAGTGGTGGTGGTGGTAATGGTAGTGATGGTGGTAGTGGTGGTGGTAATGATAGTGATGGTGGTAGTGGTGGTGGTAATGGTAGTGGTGGTGGTGGTAATGGTAGTGATGGTGGTAGTGGTGGTGGTAATGATAGTGATGGTGGTAGTGGTGGTGGTAATGATAGTGATGGTAGTGGTGGTGGTAATGATAGTGATGGTGGTAGTGGTGGTGGTAATGGTAGTGGTGGTGGTGGTAATGGTAGTGATGGTGGTAGTGGTGGTGGTAATGATAGTGATGGTGGTAGTGGTGGTGGTAATGGTAGTGGTGGTGGTAATGATAGTGATGGTGGTAATGGTGGTGGTTATGGTAGTGATGGTGGTGGTAGTGATGGTGGTAGTGTTGGTGGTAATGGTAGTGATGGTGGTAGTGGTGGTGGTTATGGTAGTGATGGTGGTGGTAGTGATGGTGGTGATGGTGATAGTGGTAGTGATTGTGGTGGTGGTAGTGATGGTGGTAGTGGTAGTGGTGGTAGTAGTGGTAGTGATGGTGGTGATAATGGTAGTTATGGTGATGGTGGTACTGGTAGTGATGGTGATGGTGGTACTGGCGGTGGTAATGGTAGTGATGGTGGTAGTGGTAGTGGTAGTGATGGTGGTAGGTAGCTACCATCTTTGTCTCCACCATGGTACAACCTGCCTCGTCATACCCTCCAGCCTGGGGCACTGGCTACTACAAGGAGGGACACTCTACTTCACTCTGCCTTCACTCTATACCCACCTTCCTTCACTCTATACCCACCTTCCTTCACTCTATACCCACCTTCCTTCACTCCTACCGACCTTCCTTCACTCTATATTCACGTTCCTTCACTCTATACCCACCTTCCATCACTATACCCACCTTCCATCACTATACCCACCTTCCATCACTATACCCACCTTCCATCACTATACCCACCTTCCTTCACTCTATACCCACCTTCCTTCACTCTATACCCATCTTCCTTCACTCTTACCCACCTTCCTTCACTCTTACCCACCTTCCTTCACTCTTACCCACCTTCCTTCACTCTTACCCACCTTCCTTCACTCTATACCCACCTTCCTTCACTCTTGCCCACCTTCCTTCACTCTTACCCACCTTCCTTCACTCTATACCCATGTTCCTTCACTTTTAACCATCTTTCTTCACTCTTACCCACCTTCCTTCACTATACCCATCTTCCTTAACTCTATACCCATCCTCCTTCACTCTCTCTATACCCACCTTCCTTCATTCTATGCCCACCTTCCTTCACTCTGTACCCACTTCTTCACTGTACCCATCTTCCTTCACTCTATACCCACCTTCCTTCACTATACCCACCTTCCTTCACTATACCCACCTTCCTTCACTATACCCACCTTCCTTCACTATACCCACCTTCCTTCGCTCTGTACCCACCTTCCTTCACTCTATACCCACCTTCCTTCGCTCTGTACCCACCTTCCTTCACTCTATACCCACCTTCCTTCACTCTATACCCACCTTCCTTCACTCTATACCCACCTCCCTTCACTCTATACCCACCTTCCTTCACTCTATACCCACCTTCCTTCGCTCTGTACCCACCTTCCTTCACTCTATACCCACCTTCCTTCACTCTATACCCACCTTCCTTCACTCTATACCCACCTCCCTTCACTCTATACCCACCTTCCTTCACTCTATACCCACCTTCCTTCGCTCTGTACCCACCTTCCTTCACTCTATACCCCCCTTCCTTCACTCTATACCCACCTTCCTTCACTCTATACCCACCTCCCTTCACTCTATACCCACCTTCCTTCACTCTATACCCACCTTCCTTCGCTCTGTACCCACCTTCCTTCACTATACCCACCTTCCTTCACTCTATACCCACCTTCCTTCACTCTATACCCACCTTCCTTCGCTCTGTACCCACCTTCCTTCACTATACCCACCTTCCTTCACTCTATACCCACCTTCCTTCACTCTATACCCACCTTCCTTCGCTCTGTACCCACCTTCCTTCACTATACCCACCTTCCTTCACTCTATACCCACCTTCCTTCACTCTATACCCACCTCCCTTCACTCTATACCCACCTTCCTTCACTCTATACCCACCTTCCTTCACTCTATACCCACCTTCCTTCACTCTATACCCACCTTCCTTCACTCTATACCCACCTTCCTTCACTCTATACCCACCTTCCTTCACTCTATACCCACCTTCCTTCACTCTATACCCACCTTCCTTCGCTCTGTACCCACCTTCCTTCACTCTATACCCACCTTCCTTCACTCTATACCCACCTTCCTTCACTCTATACCCACCTTCCTTCGCTCTGTACCCACCTTCCTTCACTCTATACCCACCTTCCTTCACTCTATACCCACCTTCCTTCACTCTATACCCACCTTCCTTCACTCTATACCCACCTTCCTTCACTCTATACCCACCTTCCTTCGCTCTGTACCCACCTTCCTTCACTATACCCAGCTTCCTTCACTCTATACCCACCTCCCTTCGCTCTATACCCACCTTCCTTCACTCTATACCCACCTTCCTTGACTCTATACCCACCTTCCTTCACTCTGTACCCATCTTCCTTGACTCTATACCCACCTTCCTTCACTCTTACCCTCCCTTCTTCCTTCACTCTTACCCTCCCTTCTTCCTTCACTCTTACCCTCCCTTCTTCCTTCACTCTTACCCTCCCTTCTTCCTTCACTCTTACCCACCTTTTTTCACTATACCCACCTTCTTTGACTCTATACCCACCTTCCTTCACTCTATACCCACCTTCCTTCACTCTATACCCACCTTCCTTCACTCTATACCCACCTTCCTTCACTCTATACCCACCTTCCTTCACTCTTACCCTTCTTCCTTAATCAGTGGCACCATAGCATTGTTATTGCACCATACTAGCATCACCATGGTACCATACCAGTGTTATTGCACCATACTAGCATCACCATGGTACCATACCAGTGTTATTGCACCATACTAGCATCACCATGGTACCATACCAGTGTTATTGCACCATACTAGCATCACCATGGTACCATACCAGTGTTATTGCACCATACTAGCATCACCATGGTACCATACCAGTGTTATTGCACCATACTAGCATCACCGTTTTACCGTACCACTTTTATGGCACCATACCAGTGTCACCATGTTTCCATACCACTGTTTTGGCACCATACTAGCATCACCATGGTACCATATCACTGTTATGGCACCATATTAGCATCACCATGGTATCATACCACTGTTATGGTACCATACTAGCATCACCATGGTACCATACCAGTGTTATTGCACCATACTAGCATCACCGTTTTACCGTACCACTTTTATGGCACCATACCAGCGTCACCATGTTTCCATACCACTGTTTTGGCACCATATTAGCATCACCATGGTACCATACCACTTATGGCACCATACCAGCATCACCATGGTACCATACCACTTATGGCACCATACCAGCATCACCATGGTACCATACCACTTATGGCACCATACCAGCTTCACCATGGCACCATACCACTGTTATGGCACCATACCAGCATCACCATGGTACCATACCACTTATGGCACCATACCAGCTTCACCATGGTACCATACCACTTATGGCACCATACCAGCTTCACCATGGTACCATACCACTGTTATGGCACCATACCAGCATCACCATGGTACCATACCACTTTTATGGCACCATACCAGCTTCACCATGGTACCATACCACTGTTATGGCACCATACCAGCATCACCATGGTACCATACCACTTATGGCACCATACCAGCATCACCATGGTACCATACCACTGTTATGGCACCATACCAGCATCACCATGGTACCATACCACTTATGGCACCATACCAGCATCACCATGGTACCATACCACTTATGGCACCATACCAGCATCACCATGGTACCATACCACTTATGGCACCATACCAGCATCACCATGGTACCATACCACTTATGGCACCATACCAGCATCACCATGGTACCATACCACTTATGGCACCATACCAGCATCACCATGGTACCATGCCACTTATGGCACCATACCAGCATCACCATGGTACCATACCACTTATGGCACCATACCAGCATCACCATGGTACCATACCACTGTTATGGCACCATACCAGCATCACCATGGTACCATACCACTTATGGCACCATACCAGCATCACCATGGTACCATACCACTTATGGCACCATACCAGCATCACCATGGTACCATACCACTGTTATGGCACCATACCAGCATCACCATGGTACCATACCACTTATGGCACCATACCAGCATCACCATGGTACCATACCACTGTTATGGCACCATACCAGCATCACCATGGCACCATACACTAGTCAGCATTTCATCTTTCAGGAGACATGGCATGGTAGTATGGCGGGTGGGCAGCAGGCGGGGCATTACCCCCCCATACCCGAGTTCCTTGCCGCTGACCACTACTGGGGGTCGAGCCGCCGCTCCGGCCACCCCATTATCAGACCCAAACCCAGAAGGTAAGTGTACCAGCAAGTGTTGATTTTGTGCACTCTCCAGGTGCCAGCCACTTCCTCGGATCACACCTTGTGTGATCCCTGGATGGTATCCCTGTTTTGCATAACCCCAGTCTGCTCTACCTCAGTACAGGTGATGATAATAGTTTTGAGTGTAGTATTGTGTGCCGTGGCTGGGTTGGTAGGGCAGTCGCCTCACACGCTGAGGTCCGTGGTTCGATCCCCGGTACGGGTGGGAACGTTAGGACGTGTTTCCTTAAGATACCTGCTGTCCTTGTTCCTGCACTGGCCAGCACTGGTCAGACCTGGCCAGTGCTGGCCAACACTGGCCTGCACTGACCAACACTGGCCAGCACTGACCAACACTGGCCAGCACTGACCAACACTGGCCAGCACTGGCCAGCACTGACCAACACTGACCAGCACTGACCAACACTGACCAACACTGACCAGCACTGTCCAACACTGACCAACACTGACCAACACTGACCAACACTGACCAACACTGACCAGCACTGACCAGCACTGACCAACACTGACCAACACTGACCAACACTGACCAGCACTGACCAGCACTGACCAACACTGACCAACACTGACCAACACTGACCAGCACTGACCAGCACTGTCCAACACTGGCCAACACTGGCCAGCACTGACCAACACTGACCAACACTGACCAACACTGACCAGCACTGACCAACACTGACCAACACTGACCAACACTGACCAACACTGACCAGCACTGACCAGCACTGTCCAACACTGACCAACACTGGCCAGCACTGACCAACACTGACCAGCACTGACCAACACTGACCAACACTGACCAACACTGGCCAGCACTGACCAGCACTGTCCAACACTGACCAACACTGACCAACACTGACCAACACTGTCCAACACTGACCAACACTGACCAACACTGACCAACACTGACCAACACTGACCAGCACTGACCAACACTGACCAGCACTGTCCAACACTGACCAACACTGACCAACACTGACCAACACTGACCAACACTGACCAACACTGGCCAGCACTGACCAACACTGACCAACACTGACCAACACTGACCAGCACTGACCAGCACTGTCCAACACTGACCAACACTGACCAGCACTGACCAGCACTGTCCAACACTGACCAACACTGACCAACACTGACCAGCACTGTCCAACACTGACCAACACTGACCAACACTGACCAACACTGACCAACACTGTCCAACACTGACCAACACTGACCAGCACTGACCAGCACTGTCCAACACTGACCAACACTGACCAGCACTGACCAACACTGACCAACACTGGCCAGCACTGACCAACACTGACCAACACTGACCAACACTGACCAACACTGACCAACACTGACCAGCACTGACCAGCACTGTCCAACACTGACCAACACTGACCAGCACTGACCAGCACTGTCCAACACTGACCAACACTGACCAACACTGACCAGCACTGTCCAACACTGACCAACACTGACCAACACTGACCAACACTGACCAACACTGTCCAACACTGACCAGCACTGACCAGCACTGACCAGCACTGTCCAACACTGACCAACACTGACCAACACTGACCAGCACTGTCCAACACTGACCAACACTGACCAACACTGACCAGCACTGACCAACACTGACCAGCACTGACCAGCACTGACCAGCACTGTCCAACACTGACCAGCACTGACCAGCACTGTCCAACACTGACCAACACTGTCCAACACTGACCAGCACTGACCAGCACTGACCAGCACTGTCCAACACTGACCAACACTGACCAACACTGACCAGCACTGTCCAACACTGACCAACACTGACCAACACTGACCAGCACTGACCAACACTGACCAGCACTGACCAGCACTGACCAGCACTGTCCAACACTGACCAGCACTGACCAGCACTGTCCAACACTGACCAACACTGGCTCATATACCATTTTCCAGCTAGTTTAAGTCATCAAGATGTCAGACATTATAGGAATGTCAGCAGTCAGCTATACTTGGCGCATGTTTACCTGGAGAGAGCTCTAGGGGTCAACGCCCCCGCGGCCCGGTCTGTGACCAGGCTTCCATGTGAGACCAATCCCGCCACACATCAGCGGGAATTTCAACTGAGTAAGCGTCAGTTGGACCAATCTCATGCAGACTGGTCCTGGAGGGTATTCCGGGGATCAGCGCCCCCGCGGCCAGCTCCACGACCAGGCCTCCCCGTGGATCAGGACCTGATCAACTAGGTTGGTACTGCTGGCTGCATGTAGTCTAACGTACGAACCACAGTCCGGCTGATCCGGCACTGACTTTAGGTATCTGTCCAGCTCCCTCTTGAAGACAACCAGAGGCCTATTTGTAATTCCCCTTACGGCTGGTGGGAGGCTGTTGAACAGTCTTGGGCCCCGGACACTTACTGTTTTCTCTTCGTGTACTAATGGCGCCCCTACTTTTCTCTGGGCATGTGTTGCATCTCCTGCCAAGTCTTTTGCTTTTGTAGGGAGTGATTTCTGTGTGTAGATTGGGGACCAGTCCCTCCAGAACTGTTGAACAATCTACAACATTTACCAAGTGGTACATATCCACTGGTGTCACTAACTTCAGTGGGTTAGTGCCAGTGGGTCTCCTTGACAGTCTTCTTGAGTCAGTAGAACCAGAGGTTCAGATGTTCAGTAGAACCAGAGGTTCAGATGTTCAGTAGAACCAGAGGTTCAGATGTTCAGTAGAACCAGAGGTTCAGATGTTCAGTAGAACCAGAGGTTCAGAGGTTCAGTAGAACCAGAGGTTCAGATGTTCAGTAGAACCAGAGGTTCAGATGTTCAGTAGAACCAGAGGTTCAGATGTTCAGTAGAACCAGAGGTTCAGATGTTCAGTAGAACCAGAGGTTCAGATGTTCAGTAGAACCAGAGGTTCAGATGTTCAGTAGAACCAGAGGTTCAGATGTTCAGTAGAACCAGAGGTTCAGAGGTTCAGTAGAACCAGAGGTTCAGATGTTCAGTAGAACCAGAGGTTCAGATGTTCAGTAGAACCAGAGGTTCAGATGTTCAGTAGAACCAGAGGTTCAGATGTTCAGTAGAACCAGAGGTTCAGATGTTCAGTAGAACCAGAGGTTCAGATGTTCAGTAGAACCAGAGGTTCAGATGTTTAGTAGAACCAGAGGTTCAGATGTTCAGTAGAACCAGAGGTTCAGAGGTTCAGTAGAACCAGAGGTTCAGATGTTCAGTAGAACCAGAGGTTCAGATGTTCAGTAGAACCAGAGGTTCAGATGTTCAGTAGAACCAGAGGTTCAGATGTTCAGTAGAACCAGAGGTTCAGATGTTCAGTAGAACCAGAGGTTCAGATGTTCAGTAGAACCAGAGGTTCAGATGTTCAGTAGAACCAGAGGTTCAGAGGTTCAGTAGAACCAGAGGTTCAGATGTTTAGTAGAACCAGAGGTTCAGATGTTCAGTAGAACCAGAGGTTCAGATGTTCTTACAATACCTTTCAGTGGTATCTGTAACTTTTCTCCCCAGTAGCCATCCTGTAACTTTTCTCCCCAGCAGCCATCCTGTAACTTTTCTCCCCAGCAGCCATCCTGTAACTTTTCTCCCCAGTAGCCATCCTGTAACTTTTCTCCCCAGCAGCCATCCTGTAACTTTTCTCCCCAGCAGCCATCCTGTAACTTTTCTCCCCAGTAGCCATCCTGTAACTTTTCTCCCCAGTAGCCATCCTGTAACTTTTCTCCCCAGTAGCCATCCTGTAACTTTTCTCCCCAGCAGCCATCCTGTAACTTTTCTCCCCAGTAGCCATCCTGTAACTTTTCTCCCCAGTAGCCATCCTGTAACTTTTCTCCCCAGTAGCCATCCTGTAACTTTTCTCCCCAGTAGCCATCCTGTAACTTTTCTCCCCAGTAGCCATCCTGTAACTTTTCTCCCCAGTAGCCATCCTGTAACTTTTCTCCCCAGCAGCCATCCTGTAACTTTTCTCCCCAGTAGCCATCCTGTAACTTTTCTCCCCAGTAGCCATCCTGTAACTTTTCTCCCCAGTAGCCATCCTGTAACTTTTCTCCCCAGTAGCCATCCTGTAACTTTTCTCCCCAGTAGCCATCCTGTAACTTTTCTCCCCAGTAGCCATCCTGTAACTTTTCTCCCCAGCAGCCATCCTGTAACTTTTCTCCCCAGTAGCCATCCTGTAACTTTTCTCCCCAGTAGCCATCCTGTAACTTTTCTCCCCAGTAGCCATCCTGTAACTTTTCTCCCCAGTAGCCATCCTGTAACTTTTCTCCCCAGTAGCCATCCTGTAACTTTTCTCCCCAGTAGCCATCCTGTAACTTTTCTCCCCAGTAGCCATCCTGTAACTTTTCTCCCCAGTAGCCATCCTGTAACTTTTCTCCCCAGTAGCCATCCTGTAACTTTTCTCCCCAGTAGCCATCCTGTAACTTTTCTCCCCAGTAGCCATCCTGTAACTTTTCTCCCCAGCAGCCATCCTGTAACTTTTCTCCCCAGCAGCCATCCTGTAACTTTTCTCCCCAGTAGCCATCCTGTAACTTTTCTCCCCAGCAGCCATCCTGTAACTTTTCTCCCCAGTAGCCATCCTGTAACTTTTCTCCCCAGCAGCCATCCTGTAACTTTTCTCCCCAGTAGCCATCCTGTAACTTTTCTCCCCAGTAGCCATCCTGTAACTTTTCTCCCCAGCAGCCATCCTGTAACTTTTCTCCCCAGCAGCCATCCTGTAACTTTTCTCCCCAGTAGCCATCCTGTAACTTTTCTCCCCAGTAGCCATCCTGTAACTTTTCTCCCCAGTAGCCATCCTGTAACTTTTCTCCCCAGCAGCCATCCTGTAACTTTTCTCCCCAGTAGCCATCCTGTAACTTTTCTCCCCAGTAGCCATCCTGTAACTTTTCTCCCCAGTAGCCATCCTGTAACTTTTCTCCCCAGTAGCCATCCTGTAACTTTTCTCCCCAGTAGCCATCCTGTAACTTTTCTCCCCAGCAGCCATCCTGTAACTTTTCTCCCCAGCAGCCATCCTGTAACTTTTCTCCCCAGCAGCCATCCTGTAACTTTTCTCCCCAGCAGCCATCCTGTAACTTTTCTCCCCAGTAGCCATCCTGTAACTTTTCTCCCCAGCAGCCATCCTGTAACTTTTCTCCCCAGCAGCCATCCTGTAACTTTTCTCCCCAGCAGCCATCCTGTAACTTTTCTCCCCAGCAGCCATCCTGTAACTTTTCTCCCCAGTAGCCATCCTGTAACTTTTCTCCCCAGCAGCCATCCTGTAACTTTTCTCCCCAGTAGCCATCCTGTAACTTTTCTCCCCAGTAGCCATCCTGTAACTTTTCTCCCCAGTAGCCATCCTGTAACTTTTCTCCCCTATGTTGGTAATACTGTCTCACTACGTCAGTGTCTTAGTCAAGCTGTCTCACTACGTCAGTGTCTTAGTCAAGCTGTCTCACTACGTCAGTGTCTTAGTCAAGCTGTCTCACTACGTCAGTGTCTTAGTCAAGCTGTCTCACTACGTCAGTGTCTTAGTCAAGCTGTCTCTGTACGTCAGTGTCTTAGTCAAGCTGTATGTCTCACTACGTCAGTGTCTTAGTCAAGCTGTCTCACTACGTCAGTGTCTTAGTCAAGCTGTCTCACTACGTCAGTGTCTTAGTCAAGCTGTCTGTCTCACTACGTCAGTGTCTTAGTCAAGCTGTCTGTCTCACTACGTCAGTGTCTTAGTCAAGCTGTCTGTCTCACTACGTCAGTGTCTTAGTCAAGCTGTCTGTCTCACTACGTCAGTGTCTTAGTCAAGCTGTCTGTCTCACTACGTCAGTGTCTTAGTCAAGCTGTCTCACTACGTCAGTGTCTTAGTCAAGCTGTCTCACTACGTCAGTGTCTTAGTCAAGCTGTCTCACTACGTCAGTGTCTTAGTCAAGCTGTCTGTCTCACTACGTCAGTGTCTTAGTCAAGCTGTCTGTCTCACTACGTCAGTGTCTTAGTCAAGCTGTCTGTCTCACTACGTCAGTGTCTTAGTCAAGCTTTCTGTCTCACTACGTCAGTGTCTTAGTCAAGCTGTCTCACTACGTCAGTGTCTTAGTCAAGCTGTCTGTCTCACTACGTCAGTGTCTTAGTCAAGCTTTCTGTCTCACTACGTCAGTGTCTTAGTCAAGCTGTCTCACTACGTCAGTGTCTTAGTCAAGCTGTCTGTCTCACTACGTCAGTGTCTTAGTCAAGCTGTCTGTCTCACTACGTCAGTGTCTTAGTCAAGCTGTCTGTCTCACTACGTCAGTGTCTTAGTCAAGCTGTCTCACTACGTCAGTGTCTTAGTCAAGCTGTCTGTCTCACTACGTCAGTGTCTTAGTCAAGCTGTCTCACTACGTCAGTGTCTTAGTCAAGCTGTCTGTCTCACTACGTCAGTGTCTTAGTCAAGCTGTCTGTCTCACTACGTCAGTGTCTTAGTCAAGCTGTCTGTCTCACTACGTCAGTGCCTTAGTCAAGCTGTCTCACTACGTCAGTGTCTTAGTCAAGCTGTCTGTCTCACTACGTCAGTGTCTTAGTCAAGCTGTCTGTCTCACTACGTCAGTGTCTTAGTCAAGCTGTCTGTCTCACTACGTCAGTGTCTTAGTCAAGCTGTCTGTCTCACTACGTCAGTGTCTTAGTCAAGCTGTCTGTCTCACTACGTCAGTGTCTTAGTCAAGCTGTCTCACTACGTCAGTGTCTTAGTCAAGCTGTCTGTCTCACTACGTCAGTGTCTTAGTCAAGCTGTCTGTCTCACTACGTCAGTGTCTTAGTCAAGCTGTCTGTCTCACATTCCTTTCATTTGCTGCTAGGTGAAAGAAGCCTGTCATTACCTACTACCCTTCAGGGTAATACCTGCCCTCCCTCCCCCCCCTTAAAGTACTTCCCTCGTAGTACCTCTCTCACTCCAGTACTTACATTCCTCCCTCTAGTACCTACCTCCCTCGTCCAGGTACTTACCTCACTCCCTACCTTCCTCCCTCTAGTACCTACCTCCCTCGTCCAGGTACTTACCTCACTCCCTACCTTCCTCCCTCTAGTACCTACCTCCCTCGTCCAAGTACTTACCTCACTCCCTACCTGGAGGTCGTTCCGTGGGTCAACGCCCCCACGGCTCGGTCTGTGACCAGGCCTCGCTGTAGATCATGACTGATCACCCAGGCTGTTACTGCTGGCTGCATATAAACCAACGTATAAACTACAGCCCGGCTGATCAGGTACTGGCTTTAGGTGCCTGTCTCCTCTTCAAGACAGCCAGGGAATCTATTGGTAATCGCCCTTTTGTATGCTGGGAGGCAGTTGAATAGGCTTGGGCCCCTGACACTTATTGTGCCCTGCCCAGTCTTTTGCTTTCGTAGGGAGTGATTTTCGTGTGCAGATTTGGGACTAGTCCCTTTAAGATTTTCCAAGTGCATATTATCATGTATCTTTCTCGCCTGCGTTCCAGGGAGTACAGGTCAAGTGGCTTCAACGGTTCCCCTTAATTTAGGTGCCTTATTTTCCTTATGTATGCCGTGAAAGTTCTCTGTATATTCTCCAGGTCAGCGATTTTACCTGCCTTGAAGGGGACAGTTAATGTACAGCAATATTCCAGCCTAGAGAGAGAACAAGTGATTTGAAGAGAATCATCATGGGCTTGGCATAAGTAGTTTTGAAGGTTCTCATTATCCATCCTATCATTGTTCTAGCAGATTTCTTAGATACGTTGTTGTGATGTTCGAAAGTGAGATTCTCTGACATTATCACTCCCAGGTCCTTCACATTAGTTTTTCGCTCTATTGTGTGGTTGGAATTTGTTTTATACTCGGATATAGTTTTAATTTCCTCGAGTTTTCCATATAAGAGTAATTGAAATTTCTCATCATTGAACTTCATATTGTTTTCTGCGGCCCATTTAAAGATTTGGTTGATGTCCGCCTGGAGTCTTGCAGCGTCTTCAGTGGAGGACACTGTCATGCAGATTCGGGTGTCATCTGCAAAGGAAGACACGGTGCTGTGGCTGACATACTTGTCTATGTCGGATATGAGGATGAGGAACAAGATGGGAGCGAGTACTGTGCCTTGTGGAACAGAGCTTTTCACCGTAGCTGCCTCAGACTTTACTCTATTGACGACTACTCTTTGTGTTCTAACCAAACCATACCACGGGTGGGGTTTGAACCCGCGGTCAGAGAGTCTCAAAACTCTAGACCAGCTAGCCACAATAAGATTCGTCCAACTAGGTATATTTCTACACCATAGGAAGGTTAGCATAGGCCACCACTGTGACTACAAGTGCAAGTTTTTAAAGACGAATCTCCAGCTTGCGTGGCCGTGACGAACTCTAGCTCAAGTCCCCTCAAATCCATTAACATGACTCACGAAATCGTAATGACACGTTTGCAAACAAACCATACCCCGGGTGGGGTGTGAACCCGCGGTCAGAGAGTCTCAAAACTCCAGACCGTCACGTTAGCCATTAGGCCAACTGTAGTTTTGAGACTCTCTGACCGCGGATTCACACCCCACCCGTGGTATGGTTTGTTCGCAATCGTGTCATTACGATTTCGTGAGTCATTGTGTTGTATTTGTCAGGAAGTTATAGATCCATCTACCAACTTTTCCTGTTATTCCTTTATCACACATTTTGTGTGCTATTACACCATGGTCACACTTGTTGAAGGCTTTCGCAAATTCTGATTTAGATTTAGCCACTGAAGTGGCTAGTGCGTTGTGCACCACATACCCGTCATGTGGACGGTAACACAAGAGTATATGGCTACACAAAACCTGGTTGTTTCTGGGAATTGGAGCAAGCAACCTCAGCAGTAGACTATAATGTATTTCTTTGCCTTCTCCCAGTATATACAGGTATGTACAATATGTACAGACAGAATAATAAGTGTACAGTGACAGATGGCAAAGCAGAAGGCAGAGAGAGTGCACTGTGCTCAACCAGCAGGTAGGCAAGTCTGCCACTGCTTACTACAAGTGACCTATGTTACTTCAGCTTTGGCAGGCTTGCCTGTGATCGGTCAATGAACCGAGGTACTGATTTAGCGACGGGGACCCTAGTGATCATTAAACCCTTAGCACCCAGTTCGCTGGTTGGGAGGCAGCCTATACGGGAGTGTGACATATGCCGAATAAATTGTAACCTACTCTTTGCATGCCACACCCCACCCCAAAAGGGCTCAAATAGCCAGGACTAGGCCTACACTGCCATGGCACTGAACAATAAAGGAACCATCTAACTCATTAGATAAGGTTCAACTTTTCCTGACACTTAAGTCATACACAACCCGCACATAAAAGAGAGAAGCTTACGACGACGTTTCGGTCCGACTTGGACCATTTACAAAGTCACACTAGCCAGAAGTGGAGCAGGACGGCTATATATAGGCAGGAAGAGGTGGTGGTAGTAGTAGTAGTAGTAGTACAAGAATGGTATATAATACCGACAAGATGAAATTAAGACACATGCGCAACACCCGGGCATCTCTATCGTAGACGTTTCGCCATGCAGCCAGCCACTGGATGGCGAAACGTCCACAACAAAGACACCCAGACGCCGCACATGTGTCTTAATTTCATCAGTAGTAGTAGTAGTAGTAGAAGAGGTAGTAGTAGTGGTAGTGGTAGTAGTGGGAAATGAGGAGGACGAGCCAGTCAAATACAAAGGAAGGGGAGCACTGCAAGGGAGCTAGGTGCCCACAGAGGGAGAGCAAGCGCACAGAGGTGCGTGAAAGGGGAAGTGGTGAAATAAATGAAGAAGGAACAGAAACACGAGACAGAAGAGAGAAAGACAACCCAGAGGAGAAAAAGGAAAGAGGAAAGGGGAAGAGGGAGAAGAAGAAAAAGAAAAGAGGAAAGGGGAAGAGGGAGAAGAAGAAAAAGAAAAAGAACAAATGAGGAGTCAGGTTAAGTCACGGGTGTTCTGAAGTTTGGAGCATTTTACAATGTAGTGGGAGAGGAAGGCATCTACAGAGACGAAGCCAGGGCTAAGGTTCATACAAGGAAAGTTGTGTATTAGGGAGGATTCAACCAGACGGCAACTGTTCGAGTTGGAAGTAGGGAAGACAGTTTTAGCAGAAGACCAGTCAATAGGGTGGCTATGATCTCTGACGTGATACTCTGACCTAGAGTGAGACAGGAGACAGTAGAGCTAACGTTGGTTCAAGACACCTGTGGATGACAGCAGAATGTGCCCTCAGAAAAAAAACACCATCATTAAAAAACGTATCTATAAAGGGGGAAAAATAACTAAGCTACCCATATGGTCCCTAACACATCCTAACCTAAATTAAATACGGGAAAGTGAATCGGCCAGCCCATTGTCTTTGCCGGCATTATGGAAGTGTTTAATTTTATAGGCTCGCAGCCTGAGAGTCCCTCTCATCAGGCACGTGTTATGGTTTTCCATGGTGTTGAGGTAGACCAGAGGGTTGTCATCACTGTAGACTGTCACCACTTGGGACGACTGCTCCACATACACCTTGAAATGTTCCAGTGCAAGTATCAGAGGTAGGGATTCTTTCTCTGGAGTGGCGTAGACCTTTTGGTGAGGTTGATACTTGTCAGAGAAGTAAGCAACAGGTTCCAACCACTCTTCCCCAGATTCTTGTACGAGTACTGGGCCGCCCCAGTACTCGTACAAGAATCTGGGAACTCTCTCCAGGTAAACTCCAGGTAAACCCCTGACTCACATGCATCAACCTGTAACACAAAAGGTCTTAAAAAATCAGTAGACATGAGAATGGGTGCAGTAGAAAGCTGTAAATACTTGTTGACATTCTGGGGGCCACTGAAATTTTTGTTTCTGACAGGTAAGTAAGATTAGGGGGGGGGGGGAGGAGGCCTACAACAACTGCAAAGTGATTATCAAATGATATACAATACCGACAGGTTGGTAGATAAGACACATAGGCAATAGTTAGGCAACTTTGTTCCGAAACGTTTCGCCTACACATCGTCTTCACATCACTACTGCTCCTGCCTACTTTCTGTACTCGACTGAAGAAGCCTACTGTGTAGGCGAAACGTGTCGGAATAAAGTTGCCTAAATGTTGCGTATGTGTCTTATCTACCAACATCTGCGAAGTTGAACATTAAAACGGTATAAAATACCGAAGTTCTTACAGAATCATCTGTAAAAACCGACCATCTCTGAGTGTTCTGCATCTTGTCTGGTTTAGATGGTGCGCCGGTCAGCTGTTATATTGCCTTCCATGTTCTGATGACTGACAACTTTCAGACTGGGATAGTTTACCATAAGAAGACTTGCATTCATTCTCCTTTGTTCATGTGAGTACGGCATTTTGTATACCAGCCTTGGTATCCTGCGTACCAGTCTTGGTATTCTACATACCAGTCTTGGTATCCTGCGTACCAGTCTTGGTATTCTACATACCAGTCTTGGTATCCTGTGTACCAGTCTTGGTATCCTACATACCAGTCTTGGTAGTCTACATACCAGTCTTGGTATTCTACATACCAGTTTTGGTATTATACATACCAGTCTTGGTAGTCTACATACCAGTCTTGGTATCCTACATACCAGTCTTGGTATCCTACATACCAGTCTTGGTATCCTACATATCAGTCTTTGTATCCTACATACCAGTCTTGGTATCCTACAGACCAGTCTTGGTATCCTACGTACCAGTCTTGGTATTATACTAACAGTCTTGGTATTCTACATATCAGTCTTGGTATCCTGCATACCAGTCTTGGTATCCTACAACCTAACAGTCTTGGTATTCTACATACCAGTCTTGGTATCCTGTGTACCAGTCTTGGTATTCTACATACCAGTCTTGGTATCCTACGTACCAGTCTTGGTATTATACCTAACAGTCTTGGTATTCTACATACCAGTCTTGGTATCCTGCATACCAGTCTTGGTATCCTACAGACCAGTCTTGGTATCCTACGTACCAGTCTTGGTATTATACCTAACAGTCTTGGTATTCTTCATACCAGTCTTGGTATCCTGCGTACCAGTCTTGGTATTCTACATACCAATCTTGGTATCCTACATACCAGTCTTGGTATCCTACAGACCAGTCTTGGTATCCTACGTACCAGTCTTGGTATTATACCTAACAGTCTTGGTATTCTACATACCAATCTTGGTATCCTACATACCAGTCTTGGTATCCTACAGACCAGTCTTGGTATCCTACGTACCAGTCTTGGTATTATACCTAACAGTCTTGGTATTCTTCATACCAGTCTTGGTATCCTACATACCAGTCTTGGTATCCTACATACCAGTTTTGGTATTCTACATATCAGTCTTGGTATCCGACAGACCAGTCTTGGTATCCTACAGACCAGTCTTGGTATTATACCTAACAGTCTTGGTATTCTACATACCAGTCTTGGTATCCTACATACCAGTCTTGGTATCCTACATACCAGTCTTGGTATTATGCATACCAGTCTTGGTAGTCTACATACCAGTCTTGGTATCCTATATATCAGTCTTGGTATCCTACATACCAGTCTTGGTATTCTACATACCAGTCTTGGTATTATACATACCAGTCTTGGTAGTCTACATACCAGTCTTGGTATCCTACATACCAGTCTTGGTATCCTACATACCAGTCTTGGTATCCTACATATCAGTCTTTGTATCCTACATACCAGTCTTGGTATCTTACATACCAGTCTTGGTATCCTACATACCAGTCTTGGTATCTTACATACCAGTCTTGGTATCCTACATACCAGTCTTGGTATCTTACATACCAGTCTTGGTATCCTACATACCAGTCTTGGTATCTTACATACCAGTCTTGGTATCCTACATACCAGTCTTGGTATCCTACATACCAGTCTTGGTATCCTACATACCAGTCTTGGTATCCTACATTCCAGTCTTGGTATCTTACATACCAGTCTTGGTATCCTACATTCCAGTCTTGGTATCTTACATACCAGTCTTGGTATCCTACATTCCAGTCTTGGTATCTTACATACCAGTCTTGGTATCCTACATTCCAGTCTTGGTATACATACAGTCTTGGTATCCTACATACCAGTCTTGGTATCTTACATACCAGTCTTGGTATCCTACATTCCAGTCTTGGTATCTTACATACCAGTCTTGGTATCCTACATTCCAGTCTTGGTATCTTACATACCAGTCTTGGTATCCTACATACCAGTCTTGGTATCTTACATACCAGTCTTGGTATCCTACATACCAGTCTTGGTATCTTACATACCAGTCTTGGTATCCTACATACCAGTCTTGGTATCTTACATACCAGTCTTGGTATCTTACATACCAGTCTTGGTATCCTACATACCAGTCTTGGTATCTTACATACCAGTCTTGGTATCCTACATACCAGTCTTGGTATCTTACATACCAGTCTTGGTATTATATGTACCAGTTTATTATTATCTTATTCTATATCATTGTCAGCATATATAATCAAACCACAGTAGGGGCAGGGATGGAACTCGCGGTGAGTCTTAAAACTCCAGACCGATGTGTTAGCCAGTGGGCCAGCTGGCTACAGTGGCTAATACATTGGTGAATTTTACGACCCACCGCGAGTTCAATCCCAGCCTGCACTATGGTTTGTTTACAATCGTGTCATTACGATTTCTTGAGCATATATAATGTTGTAGCCCAGATGCCGCACAGCTGTAACTCAGGGTCCTCACAGTACCTGTAACTCAGGGGCCTCACAGTACCTGTAACTCAGGGGCCTCACAGTACTTGTAACTCAGGGGCCTCACAGTACTTGTAACTCAGGGGCCTCACAGTACCTGTAACTCAGGGGCCTCACAGTACTTGTAAATCAGGGGCCTCACAGTACTTGTAACTCAGGGGCCTCACAGTACCTGTAGCCCAGGGACCTCACAGCTGTAGCCCAGGGACCTCACAGCTGTAGCCCAGGGTCCTCACAGCTGTAGCCCAGGGTCCTCGCAGCTGTAGCCCAGGGACCTCACAGCTGTAGCCCAGGGTCCTCACAGCTGTAGCCCAGGGACCTCACAGTACCTGTTGCCTGCTGAAGAGGACCCTAGAAGGGGGGTCGAAATATACAGATAAATCAGTCTAACTCTGTCTTCACGTGGGTTATTACAGAGCGTTAACAAGTGTTCATTATACCTTACTTATTCATATAATGCTATTATTTAGGCGTGAAGGAAAACCGGCAGTTTGCTCAGTGTAATCTGTGTAACGTGTACAACAAGGGACGCTGGAGATTTCCTCTGTTATGAAAGGTTTTATTGGTCTGGCTCACCCACCTGATACCAGGCAACAACACTGTATTCTGTATGGTGGTGGTAGTTGTAGTGGTAGTGTAGGGGTGGTGATGGTGGTAGGGGTGAGGTAGGGAGGGTAGTTGGTGGTGGGGGTAAATAAGAGTACTGGGGAAGAATATATAGCAGAGTACTTGGTGGTCCACTGTGGCTATCTACTGACAGCTATCTGATTCTGCCTGTATGAAGGACTATCATATATTATCTAGGAGAAAGAGTCGAAGATAGTGAAGCAGAAGGCTCTCTCCCCATCCTCCACTCCTTCCAGCCACTTGTAGGTAAAACTGGATAAACATGGCATTATGCCATACCTTGAGTATACCTGGAGAGGGTTTTGAGGGTCAATGCCCCTGCAGCCCGGTCTGTGACCAGGCCTCTCGGTAGATCAGGACCTGATCAACGAGGATATTTCTGTTGGCCACACGCTGTTGGCACCACAGCTCGGCTGATCAGATACTGACTTTAGGTGTCTGTCCAGCACCTCGCCTGTCTAAATATTTTTCCAGTTTGGGGTAAAAATGTCATGGAGTTTATATTAGAGATGGAAGTAGATGGTAGACAGAGATCACGACCACCTCAACTTTGTAACTACAGCTACAATCTTCAACTACTTGTGGTAAAGAGATAAGATAAGATTTCGTTCGGATTTTTAACCCCAGAGGGTTAGCCACCCAGGATAACCCAAGAAAGTCAGTGCGTCATCGAGGACTGTCTAACTTATTTCCATTGGGGTCCTTAATCTTGTCCCCCAGGATGCCACCCACACCAGTCGACTAACACCCAGATACCTATTTGCTGCTAGGTGAACAGGACAACAGGTGTAAGGAAACGTGTCGAAATGTTTCCACCCACCGGGAATCGAACCCGGGCCCTCAGTGTGTGAAGCGGGAGCTTCAGCCACCGGGCCTCCACTCATAGTGTACCAGTACCAGTACTACTGTGACTATCACACCTATCTTCCTCTACCACTGTTACTAATATTGACTTAGTTGCTGCGTTGTTCACCAGGTTGTTCTGGTACACTCACTGAACAATCATCACAAATATGTTGACATCAGGTTGTCCCATGTCTTGGATGTACACAACAGTCCACAAGGGTTTAGTGATTGGTCGAGTCAAGTAGCGAGTGTCCAAGGCAACATCTCGCTTCTCTCCTCACTCACCATACCTTATAAGACACATGTGTAGTAGTCAGGTATCTTTATTCCGAATAAAGATACCTAACTATTGCACGTGAGTCGTACCAGTTCTACCAGCAGTTCTACCAGCAGTTCTACCAGCAGTTCTACCAGCAGTTCTGCCAGCAGTTCTGCCAGCAGTTCTACCAGCAGTTCTGCCAGCAGTTCTACCAGCAGTTCTACCAGCAGTTCTACCAGCAGTTCTACCAGCAGTTCTACCAGCAGTTCTACCAGCAATTCTGCCAGCAGTTCTGCCAGCAGTTCTACCATCAGTTCTACCATCAGTTCTACCATCAGTTCTACCAGCAGTTCTGCCAGCAGTTCTACCATCAGTTCTACCAGCAGTTCTACCATCAGTTCTACCATCAGTTCTACCAGCAATTCTACCATCAGTTCTACCATCAGTTCTACCATCAGTTCTACCAGCAATTCTGCCAGCAGTTCTACCATCAGTTCTACCATCAGTTCTACCATCAGTTCTACCAGCAATTCTACCATCAGTTCTACCATCAGTTCTACCATCAGTTCTACCATCAGTTCTACCAGCAATTCTACCAGCAGTTCTACCATCAGTTCTACCATCAGTTCTACCAGCAGTTCTGCCAGCAGTTCTACCATCAGTTCTACCAGCAGTTCTACCATCAGTTCTACCATCAGTTCTACCAGCAATTCTACCATCAGTTCTACCATCAGTTCTACCAGCAGTTCTACCAGCAATTCTGCCAGCAGTTCTGCCAGCAGTTCTACCATCAGTTCTACCAGCAGTTCTACCATCAGTTATACCAGCAGTTCTGCCAGTAGTTCTACCATCAGTTCTACCAGCAGTTCTACCATCAGTTCTACCAGCAGTTCTACCAGCAGTTCTACCATCAGTTCTACCATCAGTTCTACCAGCAATTCTACCATCAGTTCTACCATCAGTTCTACCATCAGTTCTACCAGCAATTCTACCAGCAGTTCTACCAGCAGTTCTACCATCAGTTCTACCATCAGTTCTACCAGCAGTTCTGCCAGCAGTTCTACCATCAGTTCTACCATCAGTTCTACCAGCAGTTCTACCAGCAGTTCTGCCAGCAGTTCTACCATCAGTTCTGCCAGCAGTTCTACCATCAGTTCTACCAGCAGTTCTACCATCAGTTCTACCATCAGTTCTGCCAGCAGTTCTACCATCAGTTCTACCATCAGTTCTACCATCAGTTCTACCATCAGTTCTGCCAGCAGTTCTACCATCAGTTCTACCATCAGTTCTACCAGCAGTTCTGCCAGCAGTTCTACCATCAGTTCTACCAGCAGTTCTACCAGCAGTTCTACCATCAGTTCTACCAGCAGTTCTACCAGCAGTTCTACCATCAGTTCTGCCAGCAGTTCTACCATCAGTTCTACCATCAGTTCTACCAGCAGTTCTACCATCAGTTCTACCAGCAGTTCTACCATCAGTTCTACCAGCAGTTCTACCATCAGTTCTACCAGCAGTTCTACCATCAGTTCTACCAGCAGTTCTGCCAGCAGTTCTACCATCAGTTCTACCAGCAGTTCTACCAGCAGTTCTACCAGCAGTTCTACCATCAGTTCTACCAGCAGTTCTACCATCAGTTCTACCAGCAGTTCTACCAGCAGTTCTACCAGCAGTTCTACCAGCAGTTCTACCATCAGTTCTACCAGCAGTTCTACCATCAGTTCTACCAGCAGTTCTGCCAGCAGTTCTACCAGCAGTTCTACCAGCAGTTCTACCAGCAGTTCTGCCAGCAGTTCTACCAGCAGTTCTACCAGCAGTTCTACCAGCAGTTCTACCAGCAGTTCTGCCAGCAGTTCTGCCAGCAGTTCTACCAGCAGTTCTACCAGCAGTTCTACCAGCAGTTCTGCCAGCAGTTCTACCATCAGTGTTCTAATTTTGTGAAGAACTCGTGCATACGTTTGTGTTCCATCTTCTGCCACGAAGTTTGTGTTCCATCTTCTGCCACGTAGTTTGTGTTCCATCTTCTGCCACGTAGTTTGTGTTCCATCTTCTGCCACGTAGTTTGTGTTCCATCTTCTGCCACGTAGTTTGTGTTCCATCTTCTGCCACGTAGTTTGTGTTCCATCTTCTGCCACGTAGTTTGTGTTCCATCTTCTGCCACGTAGTTTGTGTTCCATCTTCTGCCACGTAGTTTGTGTTCCATCTTCTGCCACCTAGTTTGTGTTCCATCTTCTGGCACCTAGTTTGTGTTCCATCTTCTGCCACGTAGTTTGTGTTCCATCTTCTGCCACGTAGTTTGTGTTCCATCTTCTGCCACGTAGTTTGTGTTCCATCTTCTGCCACCTAGTTTGTGTTCCATCTTCTGTCACCTAGTTTGTGTTCCATCTTCTGCCACCTAGTTTGTGTTCCATCTTCTGCCACCTAGTTTGTGTTCCATCTTCTGCCACGTAGTTTGTGTTCCATCTTCTGCCACGTAGTTTGTGTTCCATCTTCTGCCACGTAGTTTGTGTTCCATCTTCTGCCACGTAGTTTGTGTTCCATCTTCTGCCACGTAGTTTGTGTTCCATCTTCTGCCACCTAGTTTGTGTTCCATCTTCTGCCACGTAGTTTGTGTTCCATCTTCTGCCACCTAGTTTGTGTTCCATCTTCTGCCACGTAATTTGTGTTCCATCTTCTGCCACGTAGTTTGTGTTCCATCTTCTGCCACGTAGTTTGTGTTCCATCTTCTGCCACGTAGTTTGTGTTCCATCTTCTGCCACGTAGTTTGTGTTCCATCTTCTGCCACCTAGTTTGTGTTCCATCTTCTGCCACCTAGTTTGTGTTCCATCTTCTGCCACGTAGTTTGTGTTCCATCTTCTGCCACGTAGTTTGTGTTCCATCTTCTGCCACGTAGTTTGTGTTCCATCTTCTGCCACGTAGTTTGTGTTCCATCTTCTGCCACGTAGTTTGTGTTCCATCTTCTGCCACGTAGTTTGTGTTCCATCTTCTGCCACGTAGTTTGTGTTCCATCTTCTGCCACCTAGTTTGTGTTCCATCTTCTGCCACGTAGTTTGTGTTCCATCTTCTGCCACGTAGTTTGTGTTCCATCTTCTGCCACGTAGTTTGTGTTCCATCTCCTGCCACCTAGTTTGTGTTCCATCTTCTGCCACGTAGTTTGTGTTCCATCTTCTGCCACGTAGTTTGTGTTCCATCTTCTGCCACGTAGTTTGTGTTCCATAAGTGCTTTGACCATCGTCAAAATGTTTCTGAGTGATGGTTCTAGTGTAGTGGTTCTTGTCTGTACGTTCCAGTGATGGTTCTAGTGTGGTGGTTCTTGTCTGTACCCTCCAGTGATGGTACTAGTGTGGTGGTTCTTGTCTGTACCCTCCAGTGATGGTTCTAGTGTGGTGGTTCTTGTCTGTACCCTCCAGTGATGGTACTAGTGTGGAAGTTCTTGTCTGTACCCTCCAGTGATGGTACTAGTGTGGTGGTTCTTGTCTGTACCCTCCAGTGGTGGTTCTTGTCTGTACCCTCCAGTGATGGTTCTAGTGTGGAAGTTCTTGTCTGTACCCTCCAGTGATAATACTAGTGTGGTGGTTCTTGTCTATACCCTCCAGTGATGGTTCTAGTGTGGAAGTTCTTGTCTCTACCCTCCATTGATGGTTCTAGTGTGGAAGTTCTTGTCTGTACCCTCCAGTGATGGTTCTAGTGTGGTGGTTCTTGTCTGTACGCTCCAGTGATGGTTCTAGTGTGGAAGTTCTTGTCTGTACCCTCCAGTGATGGTTCTAGCGTGGAAGTTCTTGTCTGTACCCTCCAGTGATGGTTCTAGTGTGGAAGTTCTTGTCTGTACCCTCCAGTGATGGTTCTAGTGTGGAAGTTCTTGTCTGTACCCTCCAGTGATGGTTCTAGTGTGGAAGTTCTTGTCTGTACCCTCCAGTGATGGTTCTAGTGTGGAAGTTCTTGTCTATACCCTCCAGTGATGGTTCTAGTGTGGAGGTCCTTGTCTGTACCCTCCAGTGATGGTTCTAGTGTGGTGGTTCTTGTCTGTACCCTCCAGTGATGGTTCTAGTGTGGAAGTTCTTGTCTGTACCCTCCAGTGATGGTTCTAGTGTGGAAGTTCTTGTCTCTACCCTCCAGTGATGGTTCTAGTGTGGAAGTTCTTGTCTGTACCCTCCAGTGATGGTTCTAGTGTGTAAGTTCTTGTCTGTTCCCTCCAGTGATGGTTCTAGTGTGGAAGTTCTTGTCTGTACCCTCCAGTGATGGTTCTAGTGTGGAAGTTCTTGTCTGTACCCTCCAGTGATGGTTATAGTGTGGAAGTTCTTGTCTGTACCCTCCAGTGATGGTTCTAGTGTGGAAGTTCTTGTCTGTACCCTCCAGTGATGGTTCTAGTGTGGAAGTTCTTGTCTGTACCCTCCAGTGATGGTTCTAGTGTGGAAGTTCTTGTCTGTACCCTCCAGTGATGGTTCTAGTGTGGAAGTTCTTGTCTGTACCCTCCAGTGATGGTTCTAGTGTGGTGGTTCTTGTCTGTACCCTCCAGTGATGGTACTAGTGTGGTGGTTCTTGTCTGTACCCTCCAGTGATGGTACTAGTGTGGTGGTTCTTGTCTGTACCCTCCAGTGATGGTTCTAGTGTGGTGGTTCTTGTCTGTACATTCCAGTGATGGTTCTAGTGTGGTGGTTCTTGTCTGTGCCCTTTAGTGATGGTACTTGTGTGGTGGTTCTTGTCTGTACCCTCCAGTGATGGTTCTAGTGTGGTGGTTCTTGTCTGTACCCTCCAGTGATGGTTCTAGTGTGGTGGTTCTTGTCTGTACCCTCCAGTGATGGTTCTAGTGTGGTGGTTCTTGTCTGTACCCTCCAGTGATGGTTCTAGTGTGGTGGTTCTTGTCTGTACCCTCCAGTGATGGTTCTAGTGTGGAAGTTCTTGTCTGTACCCTCCAGTGATGGTTCTAGTGTGGAAGTTCTTGTCTGTACCCTCCAGTGATGGTTCTAGTGTGGAAGTTCTTGTCTGTACCCTCCAGTGATGGTTCTAGTGTGGAAGTTCTTGTCTGTACCCTCCAGTGATGGTTCTAGTGTGGAAGTTCTTGTCTGTACCCTCCAGTGATGGTTCTAGTGTGGTGGTTCTTGTCTGTACCCTCCAGTGATGGTTCTAGTGTGGAAGTTCTTGTCTGTACCCTCCAGTGATGGTTTTAGTGTGTTGGTTCTTGTCTGTACCCTCCAGTGATGGTTCTAGTGTGTAAGTTCTTGTCTGTACCCTCCAGTGATGGTTCTAGTATGGAAGTTCTTGTCTGTACCCTCCAGTGATGGTTCTAGTGTGGAAGTTCTTGTCTGCACCCTCCAGTGATGGTTCTAGTGTGGAAGTTCTTGTCTCTACCCTCCAGTGATGGTTCTAGTTTGGAAGTTCTTGTCTGCACCCTCCAGTGATGGTTCTAGTGTGGAAGTTCTTGTCTGGATCCTCCAGTGATGGTACTAGTGTGGTGGTTCTTGTCTGGATCCTCCAGTGATGGTACCATTGTGATGGATCTTCTCTGGATCCTCCAGTGATGGTACCATTTTGATGGATCTTCTCTGGATCCTCCAGTGATGGTACCATTGTGATGGATCTTCTCTGGATCCTCCAGTGATGGTACCATTGTGATGGATCTTCTCTGGATCCTCCAGTGATGGTACCATTGTGATGGATCTTCTCTGGATCCTCCAGTGATGGTACTAGTGTGATGGATCTTCTCTGGATCCTCCAGTGATGGTACCATTGTGATGGATCTTCTCTGGATCCTCCAGTGATGGTACTAGTGTGATGGATCTTCTCTGGATCCTCCAGTGATGGTACTAGTGTGATGGATCTTCTCTGGATCCTCCAGTGATGGTGCTAGTGTGATGGATCTTCTCTGGATCCTCCAGTGATGGTACCATTGTGATGGATCTTCTCTGGATCCTCCAGTGATGGTACCATTGTGATGGATCTTCTCTGGATCTTCCAGTGATGGTACCATTGTGATGGATCTTCTCTGGATCCTCCAGTGATGGTACCATTGTGATGGATCTTCTCTGGATCCTCTAGTGATGGTACCATTGTGATGGATCTTCTCTGGATCCTCTAGTGATGGTACCATTGTGATGGATCTTCTCTGGATCCTCCATTGATGGTACCATTGTGATGGATCTTCTCTGGATCCTCCAGTGATGGTACCATTGTGATGGATCTTCTCTGGATCCTCCAGTGATGGTACCATTGTGATGGATCTTCTCTGGATCCTCCAGTGATGGTACCATTGTGATGGATCTTCTCTGGATCCTCCAATGATGGTACCATTGTGATGGATCTTCTATGGATCCTCCAGTGATGGTACCATTGTGATGGATCTTCTCTGGATCCTCCAATGATGGTACCATTGTGATGGATCTTCTCTGGATCCTCCAGTGATGGTACCATTGTGATGGATCTTCTCTGGATCCTCTAGTGATGGTACCATTGTGATGGATCTTCTCTGGATCCTCCATTGATGGTACCATTGTGATGGATCTTCTCTGGATCCTCCAGTGATGGTACCATTGTGATGGATCTTCTCTGAATCCTCCAGTGATGGTACCATTGTGATGGATCTTCTCTGGATCCTCCAGTGATGGTACCATTGTGATGGATCTTCTCTGGATCCTCCAATGATGGTACCATTGTGATGGATCTTCTCTGGATCCTCCAGTGATGGTACCATTGTGATGGATCTTCTCTGGATCCTCCAGTGATGGTACCATTGTGATGGATCTTCTCTGGATCCTCCAGTGATGGTACCATTGTGATGGATCTTCTCTGGATCCTCCAGTGATGGTACTAGTGTGATGGATCTTCTCTGGATCCTCCAGTGATGGTACTAGTGTGATGGATCTTCTGTGGATCCTCCAGTGATGGTACTAGTGTGATGGATCTTCTCTGGATCCTCCAGTGATGGTACCATTTTGATGAATCTTCTCTGGATCCTCCAGTGATGGTACCATTGTGATGGATCTTCTCTGGATCCTCCAGTGATGGTACCATTGTGATGGATCTTCTCTGGATCCTCCAGTGATGGTACCATTGTGATGAGTCTTCTCTGGATCCTCCAGTGATGGTACCATTGTGATGGATCTTCTCTGGATCCTCCAGTGATGGTACCATTGTGATGGATCTTCTCTGGATCCTCCAGTGATGGTACTAGTGTGATGGATCTTCTCTGGATCCTCCAGTGATGGTACCATTGTGATGAATCTTCTCTGGATGCTCCAGTGATGGTACTAGTGTGATGGATCTTCTCTGGATCCTCCAGTGATGGTACCATTGTGATGGATCTTCTCTGGATCCTCCAGTGATGGTACCATTGTGATGGATCTTCTCTGGATCCTCCAGTGATGGTACCATTGTGATGGATCTTCTCTGGATCCTCCAGTGATGGTACCATTGTGATGGATCTTCTCTGCATCCTCCAGTGATGGTACCATTGTGATGGATCTTCTCTGGATCCTCCAGTGATGGTACCATTGTGATGGATCTTCTCTGGATCCTCCAGTGATGGTACCATTGTGATGGATCTTCTCTGGATCCTCCAGTGATGGTACTAGTGTGATGGATCTTCTCTGGATCCTCCAGTGATGGTACCATTGTGATGGATCTTCTCTGGATCCTCCAGTGATGGTACCATTGTGATGGATCTTCTCTGGATCCTCCAGTGATGGTACTAGTGTGATGGATCTTCTCTGGATCCTCCAGTGATGGTACTAGTGTGATGGATCTTCTCTGGATCCTCCAGTGATGGTACCATTGTGATGGATCTTCTCTGGATCCTCCAGTGATGGTACTAGTGTGATGAATCTTCTCTGGATGCTCCAGTGATGGTACTAGTGTGATGGATCTTCTCTGGATCCTCCAGTGATGGTACCATTGTGATGGATCTTCTTTGGATCCTCCAGTGATGGTACCATTTTGATGGATCTTCTCTGGATCCTCCAGTGATGGTACCATTGTGATGGATCTTCTCTGGATCCTCCAGTGATGGTACCATTGTGATGGATCTTCTCTGCATCCTCCAGTGATGGTACCATTGTGATGGATCTTCTCTGGATCCTCCAGTGATGGTACCATTGTGATGGATCTTCTCTGGATCCTCCAGTGATGGTACCATTGTGATATATCTTCTCTGGATCCTCCAGTGATGGTACCATTGTGATGGATCTTCTCTGGATCCTCCAGTGATGGTACCATTGTGATGGATCTTCTCTGGATCCTCCAGTGATGGTACCATTTTGATGGATCTTCTCTGGATCCTCCAGTGATGGTACCATTGTGATGGATCTTCTCTGGATCCTCCAGTGATGGTACCATTGTGATGGATCTTCTCTGGATCCTCCAGTGATGGTACTAGTGTGATGGATCTTCTCTGGATCCTCCAGTGATGGTACCATTGTGATGGATCTTCTCTGGATCCTCCAGTGATGGTACTAGTGTGATGGATCTTCTCTGGATCCTCCAGTGATGGTACCATTGTGATGGATCTTCTCTGGATACTCCAGTGATGGTACCATTGTGATGGATCTTCTCTGGATCCTCCAGTGATGGTACTAGTGTGATGGATCTTCTCTGGATCCTCCAGTGATGGTACCATTGTGATGGATCTTCTCTGGATCCTCCAGTGATGGTACTAGTGTGATGGATCTTCTCTGGATCCTCCAGTGATGGTACTAGTGTGATGGATCTTCTCTGGATCCTCCAGTGATGGTACCATTGTGATGGATCTTCTCTGGATCCTCCAGTGATGGTACCATTGTGATGGATCTTCTCTGGATCCTCCAGTGATGGTACCATTGTGATGGATCTTCACTGGATCCTCCAGTGATGGTACCATTGTGATGGATCTTCTCTGGATCCTCCAGTGATGGTACTAGTGTGATGGATCTTCTCTGGATCCTCCAGTGATGTTACCATTGTGATGGATCTTCTCTGGATCCTCCAGTGATGGTACCATTGTGATGGATCTTCTCTGGATCCTCCAGTGATGGTACCATTGTGATGGATCTTCTCTGGATCCTCCAGTGATGGTACCATTGTGATGGATCTTCTCTGGATCCTCCAGTGATGGTACCATTGTGAGGGATCTTCTCTGGATCCTCCAGTGATGGTACCATTGTGATGGATCTTCTCTGGATCCTCCAGTGATGGTACCATTGTGATGGATCTTCTCTGGATCCTCCAGTGATGGTACCATTGTGATGGATCTTCTCTGGATCCTCCAGTGATGGTACTATTGTGATGGATCTTCTCTGGATCCTCCAGTGATGGTACCATTGTGATGGATCTTCTCTGGATCCTCCAGTGATGGTACCATTGTGATGGATCTTCTCTGGATCCTCCAGTGATTGTACCGTTGTGATGGATCTTCTCTGGATCCTCCAGTGATGGTACCATTTTGATGGATCTTCTCTGGATCCTCCAGTGATGGTACCATTGTGATGGATCTTCTCTGGATCCTCCATTGATGGTACCATTGTGATGGATCTTCTCTGGATCCTCCAGTGATGGTACCATTTTGATGGATCTTCTCTGGATCCTCCAGTGATGGTACTAGTGTGATGGATCTTCTCTGGATCCTCCAGTGATGGTACTAGTGTGATGGATCTTCTCTGGATCCTCCTGTGATGGTACCATTGTGATGTATCTTCTCTGGATCCTCCAGTGATGGTACCATTTTGATGGATCTTCTTTGGATCCTCCGGTGATGGTACCATTGTGATGGATCTTCTCTAGATCCTCCAGTGATGGTACTAGTGTGATGGATCTTATCTGGATCCTCCAGTGATGGTACCATTGTGATGGATCTTCTCTGGATCCTCCAGTGATGGTACCATTGTGATGGATCTTCTCTGGATCCTCCAGTGATGGTACTAGTGTGATGGATCTTCTCTGGATCCTCCAGTGATGGTACCATTGTGATGGATCTTCTCTGGATCCTCCAGTGATGGTACCATTGTGATGGAACTTCTCTGGATCCTCCAGTGATGGTACTAGTGTGATGGATCTTCTCTGGATCCTCCAGTGATGGTACCATTGTGATGGATCTTCTCTGGATCCTCCAGTGATGGTACTAGTGTGATGGATCTTCTCTGGATCCTCCAGTGATGGTACCATTGTGATGGATCTTCTCTGGATCCTCCAGTGATGGTACCATTGTGATGGATCTTCTCTGGATCCTCCAGTGATGGTACCATTGTGATGGAACTTCTCTGGATCCTCCAGTGATGGTACTAGTGTGATGGATCTTCTCTGGATCCTCCAGTGATGGTACCATTGTGATGGATCTTCTCTGGATCCTCCAGTGATGGTACTAGTGTGATGGATCTTCTCTGGATCCTCCAGTGATGGTACCATTGTGATGGATCTTCTCTGGATCCTCCAGTGATGGTACCATTGTGATGGATCTTCTCTGGATCCTCCAGTGATGGTACCATTGTGATGGATCTTCTCTGGATCCTCCAGTGATGGTACCATTGTGATGGATCTTCTCTGGATCCTCCAGTGATGGTACCATTGTGATGGATCTTCTCTGGATCCTCCAGTGATGGTACTAGTGTGATGGATCTTCTCTGGATCCTCCAGTGATGGTACCATTGTGATGGATCTTCTCTGGATCCTCTAGTGATGGTACCATTGTGATGGATCTTCTCTGGATCATCTCCAGTATATGTTTGTGTTTCTTGTATGTGGAGACCAGACCTTGGTGATACATTACGGGAGCGATACAGGTTCATTACTGTGAGCTCTGTATTGTGTCTGTTTTTTGTGTTTCATGTTTCTAGCTGTGGAACTTAGTATTGTGGCAGTTTTTCTAGTGGTTGTGGTGGTGGTTGTGGTGGTGGTGGTGGCATCAACATGCACTAACAGCAGCGGTGGTGGTGGTGGTGGTGGTGGTGGTGCTGGTGGTGGTGGTGCTGGTGGTGTACGGGACGATGTCCAGTCAACCCCTCACACACCAGCTCCACGCCACCTTGTGCAAGCTGCTCCCACCACCACTTCCACCATCAGCCACCACTACTACTACCAGTAAGAACCACCAGTACAGGCTTCAGCAACCACAACCACCAGCACAGGCTGCAGCAACCACAAGCACCAGCACAGGCTGCAGCAACCACAACTACCAGCACAGGCTGCAGCAACCACAACTACCAGCACAGGCTGCAGCAACCACAATTACCAGCACAGGCTGCAGCAACCACAACTACCAGCACAGGCTGCAGCAACCACAACTACCAGCACAGGCTGCAGCAACCACAACTACCAGCACAGGCTGCAGCAACCACAACTACCAGCACAGGCTGCAGCAACCACAACTACCAGCACAGGCTGCAGCAACCACAACTACCAGCACAGGCTGCAGCAACCACAATTACCAGCACAGGCTGCAGCAACCACAACTACCAGCACAGGCTGCAGCAACCACAACTACCAGCACAGGCTGCAGCAACCACAACTACCAGCACAGGCTGCAGCAACCACAACTACCAGCACAGGCTGCAGCAACCACAACTACCAGCACAGGCTGCAGCAACCACAATTACCAGCACAGGCTGCAGCAACCACAACTACCAGCACAGGCTGCAGCAACCACAACTACCAGCACAGGCTGCAGCAACCACAACTACCAGCACAGGCTGCAGCAACCACAACTACCAGCACAGGCTGCAGCAACCACAACTACCAGCACAGGCTGCAGCAACCACAACTACCAGCACAGGCTGCAGCAACCACAACTACCAGCACAGGCTGCAGCAACCACAACTACCAGCACAGGCTGCAGCAACCACAACTACCAGCACAGGCTGCAGCAACCACAACTACCAGCACAGGCTGCAGCAACCACAACTACCAGCACAGGCTGCAGCAACCACAACTACCAGCACAGGCTGCAGCAACCACAACTACCAGCACAGGCTGCAGCAACCACAACTACCAGCACAGGCTGCAGCAACCACAACTACCAGCACAGGCTGTACAAATGGAGCGAAGTGTTGGGAGTTGTTGAGTAATAAGTGACTTTAGTGATTGTGATCTTAGCACTTAGGAGCCTGGGATCCTCGGGGATCCTAGGAGCCTGGGAATCCTCAGGAACCTGGGGAGTTTGTGGATCCTCTTTCCACCCCTTGTGGAACACAGAAATCTTGTTTGATTCATTGTGGAACACAGAAAATCCCATTCGATTCATTGTGGAATATAGAAAATCCCATTCGAATCCCTGTGGAACTCACAGACTCCCCGTCAAATCCTTGTGGAGCACAGAAATCCCTTTCGACTCCTTGTGGAACACACAAATCCCCTGCCAATCCTTTCGCAGCCTAAAGGAAGCTGAAAATCCTACTCCTAAGCTGTGGTATCCTGCGTCTGGTAGGTGTGACTAACATGGGCAGAAGGGGCTGAGGTGGTTCCTCTGACCCACGCTTCTACCGCCACCGGTTCAGAAGTTGACCAGCCCACAGGTGTTGACCCCGTGGTACCTGCCAGCACGCTGTTGTTGCTGCTGCTGCACCTGTGCAAGTCCCAGCATCTGGATGCTGTGTTTTTTACGTGTCACCATAGCAACCATACGGCCTGGATGCTGGAGGCAAGATGGTGGCATCCTAGCCAAGGATGATCCTGTCTGAGGGAGAAAGATGCAAGGTTGAGAGATGCAGCCTCCTTCTCTGTGGTTACCTGAGGGAGGGAGACTCATTCTCTGAAGGAACGTCTGTAAGGGTGACTGAACTTCCAGGAGATGTTCATTTACACCGTTTTTCTCCCCTGTTGACGTTCCGTTTAGTATGTTCTTCCCTCCTGTTAACATATTGTCCAGGACACACACTTATCCTGTGTGACCTTCCATTGATGATCTCTTCTCCTGACGTCTCCTCTGGGACTCTCTTCGTCCTCTGTGACCCTTTGTCTAGTTCTGAGAACGTTATGAGTGTTCTCCGAGGAACACTATTGTGTTCTTCACAGAGACGAGAACACACGAACTGTTACAAGTGTAGATAATATAGTGAACGACTTAGTTGACCTTAACATTAAGGAAGTACAATGTTGTCAGTGAGGAGAGTCAGTGGCAGCGTCAGTGGTGTGCTCAGCCAACTGTGAACTGTACTCTGAGCTACTGTGCACCCACCAGTAATTTACGATGAGTGCAGTGTTCGTTTTTGTTTTACGGTTCTATGTTGTAAATGCGGAAGATCGTGTGCAACGAGAGTGACTTTTACCTTGTAAATGTGTCTTATATGAAAGTGAATATAACTTTGTTCATGTTCTCTGAAAGTGTGAATAAACCAGCATATCTTACACGAAAGTGAACATAACAGCTCATGCCCCTATAAAAGTGATCCCCCATGCTCATGTTCCCTGAAAGTGATCATGAGAGTGTTGGTGTGTCAGGGGCAATGACTCTAGTGTTCACAGGCAGTCAGCTACAGCAGAGTATGTGTTGCGTCGTGAATATGAAATCATCCCCGGATGATTAGAAGCATCAGGAGGGAAGACTAGGTGCAGCAGACATGGATTATCCCAGCCTCTCTCTCCTCCACACCGACGACTTTAAAGATTTTAACGAATTTACAAGGTATGTTAATGTCTTAGAGCACTATACTTACTGTGACAAGGTATGTTAATGTCTTAGAGCACTATACTTACTGTGACAAGGTATGTTAATGTCTTACAACACTATACTCACTGTGACAAGGTATGTTAATGTCTTAGAGCACTATACTTACTGTGACAAGGTATGTTAATGTCTTAGAGCACTATACTTACTGTGACAAGGTATGTTAATGTCTTAGAGCACTATACTTACTGTGACAAGGTATGTTAATGTCTTAAAGCACTATACTTACTGTGACAAGGTATCTTAATGTCTTAGAGCACTATACTTACTGTGACAAGGTATGTTAATGTCTTAGAGCACTATACTTACTGTGACAAGGTATGTTAATGTCTTAAAGCACTATACTTACTGTGACAAGGTATCTTAATGTCTTAGAGCACTATACTTACTGTGACAAGGTATGTTAATGTCTTAGAGCACTATACTTACTGTGACAAGGTATGTTAATGTCTTAGAGCACTATACTTACTGTGACAAGGTATGTTAATGTCTTAGAGCACTATACTTACTGTGACAAGGTATGTTAATGTCTTACAACACTATACTCACTGTGACAAGGTATGTTAATGTCTTAGAGCACTATACTTACTGTGACAAGGTATGTTAATGTCTTAGAGCACTATACTTACTGTGACAAGGTATGTTAATGTCTTAGAGCACTATACTTACTGTGACAAGGTATGTTAATGTCTTAGAGCACTATACTTACTGTGACAAGGTATGTTAATGTCTTAGAGCACTATACTTACTGTGACAAGGTATGTTAATGTCTTAGAGCACTATACTTACTGTGACAAGGTATGTTAATGTCTTAAAGCACTATACTTACTGTGACAAGGTATCTTAATGTCTTAGAGCACTATACTTACTGTGACAAGGTATGTTAATGTCTTAGAGCACTATACTTACTGTGACAAGGTATGTTAATGTCTTAAAGCACTATACTTACTGTAACAAGGTATCTTAATGTCTTAGAGCACTATACTTACTGTGACAAGGTATGTTAATGTCTTACAACACTATACTTATTGTGACAAGGTATGTTAATGTCTTAAAGCACTATACTTACTGTGGCAAGGTATGTTAATGTCTTAGAGCACTATACTTACTGTGACAAGGTATGTTAATGTCTTACAACACTATACTTACTGTGACAAGGTATGTTAATGTCTTAAAGCACTATACTTACTGTAACAAGGTATCTTAATGTCTTAGAGCACTATACTTACTGTGACAAGGTATGTTAATGTCTTAGAGCACTATACTTACTGTGACAAGGTATGTTAATGTCTTAGAGCACTATACTTACTGTGACAAGGTATGTTAATGTCTTAGAGCACTATACTTACTGTGACAAAGTATGTTAATGTCTAACAACACTATACTTACTGTGACAAGGTATGTTTACAGCACTGTACAATACTGTCTCCCTCGCCGACATACTGTCTCTCTCTCACTCGTGTCAATATATCACTAATACCAGCGTCAGGACACACTTGTGCTATTTCCAGACTAACCTAACCTAACCTGACCTGACTTAGTGTTAACCACCAGGTGGTATTCGTGTAATTAGTTGACAGGGTGCATCAGGGAGATAAGATGTTTTCTGATGGTAGTTTTGAAGGTGATGAATGTGTTTGCAGTTTTAGAATTTTCAGGTAGGGTGTTCCAGATTTTAGGGCCTTTGACATACATTGACTTAACCTGACTTAACCTGACCTAACCTGACCTAACCTAACCTAACCTAACCTAACCTAACCTAACCTAACCTAACCTAACCTAACCTAACCTGACTTAACCTGACCTGACCTAACCTAACCTAACCTAACCTGACTTGACCTGACCTGACCTAACCTAACCTAACCTGACCTAACCTGGCTTAACTTAACCTAACCTAACCTAGCCTAGCCTAACCTGACTTAACCTGACCTGACCTAACCTAACCTAACCTAACCTAACCTAACCTGACTTAACCTGACCTGACCTAACCTAACCTAACCTAACCTAGCCTAACCTAACCTGACTTAACCTGACCTGACCTAACCTAACCTGACTTGACCTGACCTGACCTAACCTAACCTAACCTGACCTAACATGGCTTAACTTAACCTAACCTAAATTAACTTGACCTGACCTGACCTGACCTAACCTAACCTGACCTGACCTAACCTAACCTGACTTGACCTGACCTGACCTAACCTAACCTGACCAAACCTAACTTAAGCTAACCTAAGCTGACTTGACCTGACCTGACCTAACCTAACCTAACCTAACCTGACTTAACCTGACCTGACCTAACCTAACCTAACCTAACCTGATATAACCTAACCTAACCTAACCTAACCTGACATAACCTAACCTAACCTAACCTAACCTAACCTAACCTGACAACCTAACCTAACTTAACCTAACCTAACCTGACTTAACCTAACCTAACCTAACCTGACCTAACCTAACCTAACCTAACCTAACCTGACTTAGCCTAACCTAACCTAACCTGACTTAACCTAACCTAACCTAACCTAACCTGACTTAACCTAACCTAACCTAACCTGACATAACCTAACCTAACCTAACCTGACATAACCTAACCTAACCTAACCTAACCTAACCTAACCTAACCTAACCTAACCTAACCTAACCTGACTTAACCTAACCTAACCTAACCTGACCTAACCTAACCTAACCTAACCTAACCTAACCTGACCTAACCTAACCTAACCTAACCTGACTTAACCTAACCTAACCTAGCCTAACGTGACCTAACCTAACTTTCCCTGACTAACCTAACCAAACCTGACCTAACCTAACCTGACTAACTAACCTGACCTAACCTAACCTGACCTAAGCTAACCTAACCTGACCTAACCTAACCTAACCAAACTAACCTGACTTAACCTAACCTAACCTAACCTAACCTAACCTAACCTAACCTAACCTAACCTAACCTGACTTAACCTAACCTAACCTAACCTGACTTAACCTAACCTAACCTAACCTAACCTAACCTAACCTAACCTAACCTGACTTAACCTAACCTAACCTAACCTAACCTAACCTAACCTAACCTAACCTAACCTGACTTAACCTAACCTAACCTGACTTAACCTAACCTAACCTAACCTAACCTAACCTAACCTAACCTAACCTAACCTAACCTAACCTGACCTAACCTAACCTAACCTAACCTAACCTGACATAACCTAACCTAACCTAACCTAACCTAACCTGACATAAACTAACCTAACCTAACCTAACCTAACCTAACCTGACTTAACCTAACCTAACCTAACCTGACTTAACCTAACCTAACCTAACCTGACATAACCTAACCTAACCTAACCTAACCTAACCTGACTTAACCTAACCTAACCTAACCTAACCTAACCTAACCTGACTTAACCTAACCTAACCTAACCTGACTTAACCTAACCTAACCTAACCTGACATAACCTAACCTAACCTAACCTAACCTAACCTAACCTAACCTAACCTGACTTAACCTAACCTAACCTAACCTAACCTGACATAACCTAACCTGACGTAACCTAACCTAACCTAACCTAACCTGACTTAACCTAACCTAACCTAACCTAACCTAACCTGACATAACCTAACCTAACCTAACCTAACCTAACCTAACCTGACTTAACCTAACCTAACCTAACCTAACCTAACCTGACATAACCTAACCTGACCTAACCTAACATAACCTAACCTAACCTAACCTAACCTGACTTAACCTAACCTAACCTAACCTGACATAACCTAACCTAACCTAACCTAACCTAACCTAACCTAACCTGACTTAACCTAACCTAACCTAACCTGACATAACCTAACCTAACCTAACCTAACCTAACCTAACCTAACCTGACTTAACCTAACCTAACCTAACCTAACCTAACCTAACCTAACCTGACTTAACCTAACCTAACCTAACCTGACTTAACCTAACCTAACCTAACCTGACATAACCTAACCTAACCTAACCTAACCTAACCTGACTTAACCTAACCTAACCTAACCTAACCTAACCTAACCTGACTTAACCTAACCTAACCTAACCTAACCTAACCTAACCTGACTTACTGCTGCTGGCGGCTTTATGTCGCCGTTGCCATCGCCCATCACCTCCCGCCCTCACCCACCCGAGGACTACACACGCCCACGCAGCCTAGCGCATTCCACGGAAGGGACACGGAGACACGCCGGTCCGAGCTCGGTTCGGGAGGCAGCCGCAGCAGCAGCAGCAGCAGGAGCAGCAGAAGCTGTTGTGACACACACCTCTGACTGGCTGACTGACTAACTGACTGACTGAAGACTGCCTGATGTTCCTTCGCCTCGCCCAGTCCTGCGCCCGAGCCCAGGCCCGCTTCCTGCACAGGCCCGACTGGCCCGACCCTGACTTAACCTAACCTAACCTAACCTAACCTGACATAACCTAACCTGACGTAACCTAACCTAACCTAACCTAACCTAACCTAACCTGACTTAACCTAACCTAACCTAACCTAACCTAACCTGACATAACCTAACCTAACCTAACCTAACCTAACCTAACCTAACCTGACTTAACCTAACCTAACCTAACCTAACCTAACCTGACATAACCTAACCTGACCTAACCTAACATAACCTAACCTAACCTAACCTAACCTAACCTAACCTAACCTGACATAACCTAACCTGACATAACCTAACCTAACCTAACCTAACCTAACCTAACCTGACATAACCTAACCTAACCTAACCTAACCTAACCTAACCTAACCTAACCTAACCTAACCTAACCTAACCTAACCTAACCTGACTTAACCTAACCTAACCTAACCTAACCTAACCTAACCTGACATAACCTAACCTAAATCTTATATGTCAGTGTGACTCTTAAATGTTCCAAGTTGAACCGGAACATGTATTTTGCGGGTTTGTGTAGTGAGGCGTATATCCCCTCAATGTATATAGTGTGAGGCGTATATCCCCTCAATGTATATAGTGTGAGGCGTATATCCCCTCAATGTATATAGTGTGAGGCGTATATCCCCTCAATGTATATAGTGTGAGGCGTATATCCCCTCAATGTATATAGTGTGAGGCGTATATCCCCTCAATGTATATAGTGTGAGGCGTATATCCCCTCAATGTATATAGTGTGAGGCGTATATCCCCTCAATGTATATAGTGTGAGGCGTATATCCCCTCAATGTATATAGTGTGAGGCGTATATCCCCTCAATGTATATAGTGTGAGGCGTATATCCCCTCAATGTATATAGTGTGAGGCGTATATCCCCTCAATGTATATAGTGTGAGGCGTATATCCCCTCAATGTATATAGTGTGAGGCGTATATCCCCTCAATGTATATAGTGTGAGGCGTATATCCCCTCAATGTATATAGTGTGAGGCGTACATCCCCTCAATGTATATAGTGTGAGGCGTACATCCCCTCAATGTATATAGTGTGAGGCGTATATCCCCTCAATGTATATAGTGTGAGGCGTATATCCCCTCAATGTATATAGTGTGAGGCGTATATCCCCTCAATGTATATAGTGTGAGGCGTATATCCCCTCAATGTATATAGTGTGAGGCGTATATCCCCTCAATGTATATAGTGTGAGGCGTATATCCCCTCAATGTATATAGTGTGAGGCGTATATCCCCTCAATGTATATAGTGTGAGGCGTATATCCCCTCAATGTATATAGTGTGAGGCGTATATCCCCTCAATGTATATAGTGTGAGGCGTATATCCCCTCAATGTATATAGTGTGAGGCGTATATCCCCTCAATGTATATAGTGTGAGGCGTATATCCCCTCAATGTATATAGTGTGAGGCGTATATCCCCTCAATGTATATAGTGTGAGGCGTATATCCCCTCAATGTATATAGTGTGAGGCGTATATCCCCTCAATGTATATAGTGTGAGGCGTATATCCCCTCAATGTATATAGTGTGAGGCGTATATCCCCTCAATGTATATAGTGTGAGGCGTATATCCCCTCAATGTATATAGTGTGAGGCGTACATCCCCTCAATGTATATAGTGTGAGGCGTACATCCCCTCAATGTATATAGTGTGAGGCGTATATCCCCTCAATGTATATAGTGTGAGGCGTATATCCCCTCAATGTATATAGTGTGAGGCGTACATCCCCTCAATGTATATAGTGTGAGGCGTATATCCCCTCAATGTATATAGTGTGAGGCGTATATCCCCTCAATGTATATAGTGTGAGGCGTATATCCCCTCAATGTATATAGTGTGAGGCGTATATCCCCTCAATGTATATAGTGTGAGGCGTATATCCCCTCAATGTATATAGTGTGAGGCGTATATCCCCTCAATGTATATAGTGTGAGGCGTATATCCCCTCAATGTATATAGTGTGAGGCGTACATCCCCTCAATGTATATAGTGTGAGGCGTATATCCCCTCAATGTATATAGTGTGAGGCGTATATCCCCTCAATGTATATAGTGTGAGGCGTACATCCCCTCAATGTATATAGTGTGAGGCGTATATCCCCTCAATGTATATAGTGTGAGGCGTATATCCCCTCAATGTATATAGTGTGAGGCGTATATCCCCTCAATGTATATAGTGTGAGGCGTATATCCCCTCAATGTATATAGTGTGAGGCGTATATCCCCTCAATGTATATAGTGTGAGGCGTATATCCCCTCAATGTATATATGCACTGGAGATATACTTTCAATACTGTTTTTGGCGTGAAAAAAACAATTGTTTCGTACACTTAAGGATGAACTTAAGTGGTATAAATTACCAACTGCAGTGTAGTATATTGTCTTACGTCTGGCACACACACTGGTGTTTACCAAGACACAGAGAGATATACCTGGGTATAGTGTACCTGAGTATGTTGTGAGGAGAGTCAGGTGGACTCTGTGTATACTCGTGTACTCTTAGATCTACCTGGGTATAGAGTACCTGAGTATATATGTTGTGAGGAGAGTCAGGTGGACTCTGTGTGTACTCGTGTACTCTTAGATCTACCTGGGTATAGAGTACCTGAGTATGTTGTGAGGAGAGTCAGGTGGACTCTGTGTATACTCGTGTACTCTTAGATCTACTTGGGTATAGAGTACCTGAGTATATATGTTGTGAGGAGAGTCAGGTGGACTCTGTGTATACTCGTGTACTCTTAGATCTACCTGGGTATAGTGTACCTGAGTATATATGTTGTGAGGAGAGTCAGGTGGACTCTGTGTGTATACTCGTGTACTCTTAGATCTACCTGGGTATAGTGTACCTGAGTATATATGTTGTGAGGAGAGTCAGGTGGACTGTGTGTGTACTCGTGTACTCTTAGATCTACCTGGGTATAGAGTACCTGAGTATATATGTTGTGAGGAGAGTCAGGTGGACTCTGTGTATACTCGTGTACTCTTAGATCTACTTGGGTATAGAGTACCTGAGTATATATGTTGTGAGGAGAGTCAGGTGGACTCTGTGTGTACTCGTGTACTCTTAGATCTACCTGGGTATAGAGTACCTGAGTATATATGTTGTGAGGAGAGTCAGGTGGACTCTGTGTGTACTCGTGTACTCTTAGATCTACCTGGGTATAGAGTACCTGAGTATATATGTTGTGAGGAGAGTCAGGTGGACTCTGTGTATACTCGTGTACTCTTAGATCTACTTGGGTATAGAGTACCTGAGTATATATGTTGTGAGGAGAGTCAGGTGGACTCTGTGTATACTCGTGTACTCTTAGATCTACCTGGGTATAGAGTACCTGAGTATATATGTTGTGAGGAGAGTCAGGTGGACTCTGTGTATACTCGTGTACTCTTAGATCTACCTGGGTATAGAGTACCTGAGTATATATGTTGTGAGGAGAGTCAGGTGGACTCTGTGTGTACTCGTGTACTGAAATAAAGATAACGTAATCAGTATATCTAGCCTAGCCTAGCATATCTTTACCTAACCTAACCTAGCCTAGCCTAGCATATCTTTACCTAACCTAGCCTAGCCTAGCATATCTTTACCTAACCTAACCTAGCCTAGCCTAGCATATCTTTACCTAACCTAGCCTAGCCTAACATATCTTTACCTAACCTAGCCTAGCATATTTTTACCTAACCTAACCAAGCTTAGCCTAGCATAACTTTACCTAACCTAACCTAGCCTAGCCTAGCATAACTTTACCTAACCTAACCTAGCCTAGCCTAGCATATCTTTACCTAACCTAACCTAGCCTAGCCTAGCATATTTTTACCTAACCTAGCCTAGCCTATCTTTACCTAACCTAGCCTAGCCTAGCATAACTTTACCTAACCTAACCTAGCCTAGCCTAGCATATTTTTACCTAACCTAGCCTAGCATATCTTTACCTAACCTAGCCTAGCCTAGCATATCTTTACCTAGCCTAGCCTAGCATATCTTTACCTAACCTAGCCTAGCCTAGCATATCTTTACCTAGCCTAGCCTAGCCTATCTTTACCTAACCTAGCCTAACATATCTTAACCTAGCCTAATCTAGCCTAGCATATCTTAACCTTACCTTCCCTCTCCTGACCTTACCTATCCTAATCTCTTATATATTAGCCTTACTTAGCTTATCCTAGCACATCCTAACCAAATGTAGTCTATCCTAACATATAAAATAACTTAGCATATTCTAACCTAACCTAAATTATCCTAGGATAAACTAAGCTAATTTTACTTAACCTAACCTAACCCATCTTTACCTATTTCTTTCTGGTATTATTTGTTGTATCTTGTATTGGTATTATGTGGTATTGTGTGGCATTATGTAGTATTATGTGGTATAGTCCGGAATTGTCTGGTATTGTGTGGTATAGTCTGGTATTGTGTGTTGTATTGTATGGTATTGTGCGATATTGTCTGGTATTTTGGTATTGTCTGATATTGTGTGGTATTGTCTGGTATTGTGTGTTGTATTGTATGGTATTGTGTGATATTGTCTGGTATTGTGGTATTGTCTGGTATTGTGTGGTATTGTCTGGTATTGTGTGTTGTATTGCATGGTATTGTGTGATATTGTCTGGTATTATGTGGTATTGTCTGGTATTGTGTGGTATTGTCTGGTATTGTGGTATTGTCTGGTATTGTGTGGTATTGTCTGGTATTGTGTGTTGTATTGCATGGTATTGTGTGGTATTGTCTGGTATTGTGTGGTATTGTCTGGTATTGTGTGTTGTATTGCATGGTATTGTGTGATATTGTCTGGTATTGTGGTATTGTCTGGTATTGAAGACAGCCAGGGGTCTTGAAGACAGCCAGGGGTCTTGAAGACAGCCAGGGGTCTTGAAGACAGCCAGGGGTCTTGAAGACAGCCAGGGGTCTTGAAGACAGTCAGGGGTATTGAAGACAGCCAGGGGTCTTGAAGACAGCCAGGGGTCTTGATGACAGTCAGGGGTATTGAAGACAGTCAGGGGTCTTGAAGACAGTCAGGGGTCTTGAAGACAGTCAGGGGTCTTGAAAATAGTCAGGGGTCTTGAAGACAGTCAGGGGTCTTGAAGACAGTCAGGGGTCTTGAAGACAGTCAGGGGTCTTGAAGACAGCCAGGGGTCTTGAAGACAGTCAGGGGTCTTGAAGACAGTCAGGGGTCTTGAAGACAGTCAGGGGTCTTGAAGACAGTCAGGGGTCTTGAAGACAGCCAGGGTTCTTGAAGACAGTCAGGGGTCTTGAAGACAGGGGTCTTGAAGACAGTCAAGGGTCTTGAAGACAGACAGGGGTCTTGAGAACAGCCAGGGGTCTTGAAGACAGTCAGGGGTCTTGAAGAGAGTCAGGGGTCTTGAAGACAGCCAGGGGTCTTGAAGACAGTCAGGGGTCTTGAAGACAGTCAGGGGTCTTGAAGACAGTCAGGGGTCTTGAAGACAGTCAGGGGTCTTGAAGACAGTCAGGGGTCTTGAAGACAGTCAGGGGTCTTGAAAACAGTCAGGGGTCTTGAAGACAGTCAGGGGTCTATTGGTAATCCCCCTTATGTATGCTGAGAGGCAGTTGAACAGTCTTGGGCCCCTGAATGTCTTTCGTGGATTGTCTCTTAGAGTACTCGTGGCGCCCCTGCTTTTCATTGAGGGAATGTTGCATCTCCTGCCGAGGGTTTTGCGTTCGTCGGGAGTGATTTTCGTGTGCAAGTTTGGATTTTCCAAGTGTATTATATCGTGTATCTTTCTCGCCTGCGTTACAAGGAGTACAGGTGAAACGGCTTCAACCGTTCCCAGTAGTTTAGGTGCTTTATCGTACTTATGTGTGCCGTGAAAGTTCTCTGTATATTCTCCAGGTCAGCGATTTTATCTGCCTTGAAGGGGACAGTTAATGTACAGCAATATTCTTGCCTAGAGAGAGAACAAGTAATTTGAAGAGAATCATCATGGGCTTGGCATAAGTAGTTTTGAAGGTTCTCATTATCCATCCTATCATTGTCCTAGCAGATTTGGTAGATACATTGTTGTGATGTTCGAAAGTGAGATTCTCTGACATTATCACTCCCAGGTCCTTCACATTAGTTTTTCGTTCTATTGTGTGGTTGGAATTTGTTTTATACTCCGATATATTTTAATTTCCTTGAGTTTTCCATATCAGAGTAATTGAAATTTCTCATCATTGAACTTCATATTGTTTTCTGCGGCCCATTTAAAGATTTGGTTGATGTCCGCCTGGAGTCTTGCAGCGTCTTCAGTGGAGGACACTGTCAGGCAGATAAGGTTATCGTCAGCAAAGGAGGACACGGTGCTGTGGCTGACATCACTGTCTATGTCAGAGGTGAGGATGAGGAACAGGATGGGAGCGAGTACTGTGCCTTGTGGAACAGAGCTTTTTACAGTAGCAGCCTCAGACTTGACTCTGTTGACTACTACTCTTTGTGTTCTGTTTGTTAGGAAGTTATAGATCCATCTACCAACTTTTCCTGTTATTCCTTTATCACGCATTTTGTGTGCTATTACACCGTGGTCACACTTGTCGAAGACTTTCGTAAAATTTGTGTATACTACATCTGTATTTTGTTTATCCTCTACAGCATCCAGGACCTTGTCATAGTGGTCCAGTAGTTGTGACAGGCAGGAGCGACCTGCTCTAAACCCATGTTGCCCTGGGTTGTGTAACTGATGGGTATCCAGATGGGTGGTAATCTTGCTTCTTAGAACGCTTTCAAAAGATTTTTATGATGTGAGACATAGATACTCTGTACCTTTGTACAGAGTGTCTATGTCTGTTGTTTTTAGTGAGTGTGGGATGACCCCCGTGTCCATGTTCCCTCTCCATTGAATACTGAAGACACCTGATAGGGGCTTTTTGCAGTTCTTAATGAACACGGAGTTCCATGAGTCTGGGTCTGGGGCAGAGTGCATGGCCATGAGTCTGGGTCTGGGGCAGAGTGCATGGCCATGAGTCTAGGTCTGGGTCAGAGTGCATGGCCATGAGTCTGGGTCTGGGGCAGAGTGCATGGCCATGAGTCTGGGTCTGGGGCAGAGTGCATGGCCATGAGTCTGGGTCTGGGGCAGAGTGCATGGCCATGCCATTTATTGCCTTTTCGAAGTCTTGTGGTGTTGGGATAATATCAGAGATGTTTTAATTGACGAAATTCTGAGTTTCGTACGTAAGTTCATTGAGGTTGTTGACTCTTAGTCGGGTTAGCAGCAGCAGTATTACCGTAGCTTCAATATTACTGTAGCATCAATATTACTGTAGCTTCAATATTACTGTAGCATCAATATTACTGTAGCATCAGTATTACTGTAGCATCAATATTATTGTAGCATCAGTATTACTGTAGCATCAATATTATTGTAGCATCAGTATTACTGTAGCATCAGTATTACTGTAGCATCAGTATTACTGTAGCATCAATATTACTGTAGCATCAGTATTACTGTAGCATCAATATTATTGTAGCATCAGTATTACTGTAGCATCAGTATTACTGTAGCATCAATATTACTGTAGCATCAATATTACTGTAGCATCAATATTACTGTAGCATCAGTATTACTGTAGCATCAATATTACTGTAGCATCAGTATTACTGTAGCATCAATATTATTGTAGCTTCAATATTACTGTAGCTTCAATATTACCGTAGCTTCAATATTACCGTAGCTTCAATATTACCGTAGCTTCAATATTACTGTAGCTTCAATATTACCGTAGCTTCAATATTACCGTAGCTTCAATATTACCGTAGCTTCAATATTACTATAGCATCAATATTACTGTAGCATCAATATTACTGTAGCATCAGTATTACTGTAGCATCAATATTATTGTAGCATCAGTATTACTGTAGCATCAATATTACTGTAGCTTCAATATTACTGTAGCATCAATATTACTGTAGCATCAATATTACTGTAGCATCAATATTACTGTAGCATCAGTATTACTGTAGCATCAATATTACTGTAGCATCAGTATTACTGTAGCATCAATATTATTGTAGCATCAGTATTACTGTAGCATCAATATTACTGTAGCATCAATATTACTGTAGCATCAATATTATTGTAGCATCAGTATTACTGTCAGTAGCATCAATATTACTGTAGCATCAATATTATTGTAGCATCAGTATTACTGTCAGTAGCATCAATATTACTGTAGCATCAATATTATTGTAGCATCAGTATTACTGTAGCATCAGTATTACTGTAGCATCAGTATTACTGTAGCATCAATATTATTGTAGCATCAATATTACTGTAGCATCAGTATTACTGTAGCATCAATATTACTGTAGCATCAATATTACTGTAGCATCAATATTATTGTAGCATCAATATTATTGTAGCATCAATATTATTGTAGCATCAGTATTACTGTCAGTAGCATCAATATTACTGTAGCATCAATATTATTGTAGCATCAATATTACTGTAGCATCAATATTACTGTAGCATCAATATTACTGTAGCATCAGTATTATTGTAGCATCAATATTACTGTAGCATCAATATTACTGTAGCATCAGTATTATTGTAGCATCAATATTATTGTAGCATCAATATTATTGTAGCATCAATATTACTGTAGCATCAGTATTATTGTAGCATCAATATTACTGTAGCATCAATATTACTGTAGCATCAGTATTACTGTAGCATCAATATTACTGTAGCATCAATATTACTGTAGCATCAATATTATTGTAGCATCAATATTACTGTAGCATCAATATTACTGTAGCATCAATATTATTGTAGCATCAATATTATTGTAGCATCAATATTACTGTAGCATCAATATTATTGTAGCATCAATATTACTGTAGCATCAATATTACTGTAGCATCAATATTACTGTAGCATCAATATTATTGTAGCATCAATATTACTGTAGCATCAATATTATTGTAGCATCAATATTATTGTAGCATCAATATTACTGTAGCATCAGTATTATTGTAGCATCAATATTATTGTAGCATCAATATTACTGTAGCATCAATATTACTGTAGCAGTAGCATCAATATTATTGTAGCATCAATATTACTGTAGCATCAATATTACTGTAGCATCAATATTATTGTAGCATCAATATTACTGTAGCATCAATATTACTGTAGCATCAATATTATTGTAGCATCAATATTATTGTAGCATCAATATTACTGTAGCATCAATATTACTGTAGCATCAATATTACTGTAGCATCAATATTATTGTAGCATCAATATTACTGTAGCATCAATATTACTGTAGCATCAATATTACTGTAGCATCAATATTACTGTAGCATCAATATTACTGTAGCATCAATATTATTGTAGCATCAATATTACTGTAGCATCAATATTACTGTAGCATCAATATTACTGTAGCATCAATATTACTGTAGCATCAATATTACTGTAGCATCAATATTACTGTAGCATCAATATTACTGTAGCATCAATATTACTGTAGCATCAATATTACTGCAGCATCAATATTACTGTAGCTTCAATATTACTGTAGCATCAATATTACTGTAGCATCAGTATTACTGTAGCATCAATATTACTGTAGCATCAATATTACTGTAGCATCAATATTACTGTAGCATCAATATTACTGTAGCATCAATATTACTGTAGCATCAATATTACTGTAGCATCAATATTACTGTAGCTTCAATATTACTGTCTGTAAAATCAGTATTACTGTCTCTAGCATCAATATTATTGTAGCATCAATATTACTGTTGCACCAATATTACTGTAGCATCAATATTACTGTAGCATCAATATTACTGTAGCATCAATATTACTGTAGCATCAATATTACTGTAGCATCAGTATTACTGTCAGTAGCATCAATATTACTGTAGCATCAATATTACTGTAGCATCAGTATTACTGTCAGTAGCATCAATATTACTGTAGCATCAATATTACTGTAGCATCAATATTACTGTCTGTAGCATCAATATTACTGTCTGTAGCATCAGTATTACTGTCAGTAGCATCAATATTACTGTAGCATCAGTATTACTGTAGCATCAATATTACTGTAGCATCAATATTACTGTAGCATCAGTATTACTGTAGCATCAATATTACTGTAGCATCAATATTACTGTAGCATCAGTATTACTGTCAGTAGCATCAATATTACTGTAGCATCAATATTACTGTAGCATCACTATTACTGTCAGTAGCATCAATATTACTGTAGCATCAGTATTACTGTCAGTAGCATCAATATTACTGTAGCATCAATATTACTGTAGCATCAATATTACTGTAGCATCAATATTACTGTAGCATCAATATTACTGTAGCATCAATATTACTGTAGCATCAATATTACTGTAGCATCAATATTACTGTACCATCAATATTACTGTAGCATCAATATTACTGTAGCATCAATATTACTGTCAGCATCAATATTACTGTAGCATCAATATTACTGTAGCATCAGTATGTACTGTAGCATCAATATTACTGTAGCATCAATATTACTGTAGCGTCAATATTACTGTAGCATCAATATTACTGTAGCATCAATATTACTGTAGCATCATCATATTACTGTAGCATCAGTATTACTGTACCATCAATATTACTGTAGCATCAATATTACTGTAGCGTCAATATTACTGTTGCATCAATATTACTGTACCATCAATATTACTGTAGCATCAATATTACTGTACCATCAATATTACTGTAGCATCAATATTACTGTAGCATCAATATTACTGTAGCATCAATATTACTGCAGCATCAATATTACTGTAGCATCAATATTACTGTAGCATCAGTATTACTGTAGCATCAATATTACTGTAGCATCAATATTACTGTAGCATCAATATTACTGTAGCATCAATATTACTGTAGCATCAATATTACTGTAGCATCAATATTACTGTAGCATCAATATTACTGCAGCATCAATATTACTGTAGCATCAATATTACTGTAGCATCAATATTACTGTAGCATCAATATTACTGTAGCATCAATATTACTGTAGCATCAATATTACTGTAGCATCAATATTACTGTAGCATCAATATTACTGTAGCATCAGTATTACTGTCAGTAGCATCAATATTACTGTAGCATCAATATTACTGTAGCATCAATATTACTGTAGCATCAATATTACTGTAGCATCAATATTACTGTAGCATCAATATTACTGTAGCATCAATATTACTGTAGCATCAATATTACTGTAGCATCAATATTACTGTAGCATCAATATTACTGTAGCATCAATATTACTGTAGCATCAATATTACTGTTGCATCAATATTACTGTAGCATCAATATTACTGTAGCATCAATATTACTGTAGCATCAATATTACTGTAGCATCAGTATTACTGTAGCATCAATATTACTGTAGCATCAATATTACTGTAGCATCAGTATTACTGTCAGTAGCATCAATATTACTGTTGCATCAATATTACTGTAGCATCAATATTACTGTAGCATCAATATTACTGTAGCATCAATATTACTGTAGCATCAATATTACTGTAGCATCAATATTACTGTAGCATAGCATCATATTACTGTAGCATCAATATTACTGTATCAATATTACTGTAGCATCATTATTACTGTAGCATCAATATTACTGTAGCATCAATATTACTGTAGCATCAATATTACTGTAGCATCAATATTACTGTAGCATCAATATTACTGTAGCATCAATATTACTGTAGCATCAATATTACTGTAGCATCAATATTACTGTAGCATCAATATTACTGTAGCATCAATATTACTGTAGAATCAGTATTACTGTAGCATCAATATTACTGTAGCATCAATATTACTGTAGCATCAATATTACTGTAGCATCAATATTACTGTAGCATCAATATTACTGTAGCATCAATATTACTGTAGAATCAGTATTACTGTAGCATCAATATTACTGTAGCATCAATATTACTGTAGCATCAGTATTACTGTAGCATCAATATTACTGTAGCATCAATATTACTGTAGCATCAATATTACTGTCTGTAGCATCAATATTACTGTCTGTAGCATCAATATTACTGTAGCATCAATATTACTGTAGCATCAATATTACTGTAGCATCAATATTACTGCAGCATCAATATTACTGTAGCATCAATATTACTGTAGCATCAATATTACTGCAGCATCAATATTACTGTAGCATCAATATTACTGTAGCATCAGTATTACTGTAGCATCAATATTACTGTAGCATCAATATTACTGCAGCATCAATATTACTGTAGCATCAATATTACTGTAGCATCAGTATTACTGTAGCATCAATATTACTGTAGCATCAATATTACTGTAGCATCAATATTACTGTAGCATCAGTATTACTGTCTCTAGCATCAATATTATTGTAGCATCAATATTACTGTAGCACCAATATTACTGTAGCATCAATATTACTGTAGCATCAATATTACTGTAGCATCAATATTACTGTAGCATCAATATTACTGTAGCATCAGTATTACTGTAGCATCAATATTACTGTAGCATCAATATTACTGTAGCATCAATATTACTGTAGCATCAATATTACTGTAGCATCAATATTACTGTAGCATCAATATTACTGTAGCATCAATATTACTGTAGCATCAATATTACTGTAGCATCACTATTACTGTCAGTAGCATCAATATTACTGTAGCATCAGTATTACTGTCTCAATATTACTGTAGCATCAGTATTACTGTCAGTAGCATCAATATTACTGTAGCATCAATATTACTGTAGCATCAATATTACTGTAGCATCAATATTACTGTAGCATCAATATTACTGTAGCATCAATATTACTGTAGCATCAATATTACTGTAGCATCAGTATTACTGTCAGTAGCATCAATATTACTGTAGCATATTACTGTAGCATATGTACTGTAGCATCAGTATTACTGTCATCAATATTACTGTAGCATCAATATTACTGTCAGTAGCATCAATATTACTGTAGCATCAATATTACTGTAGCATGTAGCATCAATATTACTGTCTGTAGCACCAATATTACTGTCTGTAGCATCAATATTACTGTCTGTAGCATCAATATTACTGTCTGTAGCATCAATATTACTGTCTGTAGCATCAATATTACTGTCTGTAGCATCAATATTACTGTCTGTAGCATCAATATTACTGTCTGTAGCATCAATATTACTGTAGCTGTAGCATCAATATTACTGTAGCATCAATATTACTGTCTGTAGCATCAATATTACTGTCTGTAGCAACAATATTACTGTCTGTAGCATCAATATTACTGTCTGTAGCATCAATATTACTGTCTGTAGCATCAATATTACTGTCTGTAGCACAATATTACTGTAATCAATATTACTGTCAGTAGCATCAATATTACTGTAGCATCAGTATTACTGTAGCATCAATATTACTGTAGCATCAATATTACTGTAGCATCAGTATTACTGTAGCATCAATATTACTGTAGCATCAATATTACTGTAGCATCAATATTACTGTCTGTAGCATCAATATTACTGTCTGTAGCATCAATATTACTGTCTGTAGCACCAATATTACTGTCTGTAGCATCAATATTACTGTAGCATCAATATTACTGTTGCATCAATATTACTGTAGCATCAATATTACTGTAGCATCAATATTACTGTAGCATCAATATTACTGTAGCATCAGTATTACTGTAGCATCAATATTACTGTAGCATCAATATTACTGTAACATCAATATTACTGTAGCATCAATATTACTGTAGCATCAATATTACTGTAGCATCAATATTACTGTAGCATCAATATTACTGTTGCATCAGTATTACTGTCAGTAGCATCAATATTACTGTTTGTAGCATCAATATTACTGTTGCATCAATATTACTGTAGCATCAATATTACTGTAGCATCAATATTACTGTAGCATCAATATTACTGTAGCATCAGTATTACTGTCAGTAGCATCAATATTACTGTAGCATCAATATTACTGTAGCATCAATATTACTGTAGCATCAGTATTACTGTCAGTAGCATCAATATTACTGTAGCATCAATATTACTGTTGCATCAATATTACTGTCTGTAGCATCAATATTACTGTCTGTAGCATCAATATTACTGTCTGTAGCATCAATATTACTGTCTGTAGCATCAATATTACTGTCTGTAGCATCAATATTACTGTCTGTAGCATCAATATTACTGTAGCATCAATATTACTGTCTGTAGCATCAATATTACTGTAGCATGTAGCATCAATATTACTGTCTGTAGCATCAATATTACTGTCTGTAGCATCAATATTACTGTCTGTAGCATCAATATTACTGTCTGTAGCATCAATATTACTGTCTGTAGCATCAATATTACTGTCTGTAGCATATTACTGTCTGTAGCATCAATATTAGTCTGTCTGTAGCATCAATATTACTGTCTGTAGCATCAATATTACTGTCTGTAGCATCAATATTACTGTCTGTAGCATCAATATTACTGTCTGTAGCATCAATATTACTGTAGCACCAATATTACTGTCTGTAGCATCAATATTACTGTCATCAATATTACTGTAGCATCAATATTACTGTCTGTAGCATCAATATTACTGTCTGTAGCATCAATATTACTGTCTGTAGCATCAATATTACTGTCTGTAGCACCAATATTACTGTCTGTAGCATCAATATTAGTCTGTAGCATCAATATTACTGTCTGTAGCATCAATATTACTGTAGCACCAATATTACTGTCTGTAGCATCAATATTACTGTCTGTAGCATCAATATTACTGTCTGTAGCATCAATATTAGTCTGTAGCATCAATATTACTGTCTGTAGCATCAATATTACTGTAGCATCAATATTACTGTAGCATCAATATTACTGTCTGTAGCATCAATATTACTGTCTGTAGCATCAATATTACTGTCTGTAGCATCAATATTACTGTCTGTAGCATCAATATTACTGTCTGTAGCATCAATATTACTGTCTGTAGCATCAATATTACTGTCTGTAGCATCAATATTACTGTAGCATCAATATTACTGTCTGTAGCATCAATATTACTGTCTGTAGCATCAATATTACTGTCTGTAGCATCAATATTACTGTCTGTAGCATCAATATTACTGTCTGTAGCATCAATATTACTGTCTGTAGCATCAATATTACTGTAGCATCAATATTACTGTCTGTAGCATCAATATTACTGTCTGTAGCATCAATATTACTGTAGCATCAATATTACTGTAGCATCAATATTACTGTAGCATCAATATTACTGTCTGTAGCATCAATATTACTGTAGCATCAATATTACTGTCTGTAGCATCAATATTACTGTAGCATCAATATTACTGTCTGTAGCATCAATATTACTGTAGCATCAATATTACTGTCTGTAGCATCAATATTACTGTAGCATCAATATTACTGTAGCATCAATATTACTGTAGCATCAATATTACTGTCTGTAGCATCAATATTACTGTCTGTAGCATCAATATTACTGTAGCATCAATATTACTGACTGTAGCATCAATATTACTGTCAGCAGCGTCAGCTAGTATTACTGACAGTATGTCAGACGTAGTGGGCAATAATTGTAGTAATATTTCTGAGCCAGGAGGCAGCTCCCGGTCTTTGAATATTGATTATTAGCTATCTGAAGATGAGGTTGAATAGTGGTAGTGGTGGTGGTAGTGGTGGTGTTAGTGATGGTGACAGTGGTGGTGGTGGTCAAGGTAGTGGTGGGCGTCGTGGTGGTAGTGATTGTGGTGTTGGTAGTGGCGGTTGTGGTGGTGGTGGTAGTCGTGGTTGTAGTAGTGGTAGTGGTGGTGGCAGTGGCGACTGTGGTAGTTATGGTGGTGGTGGTGTACGTTGTGTTGTAGGTGGTGTATGTTGTGTTGTAGGTGGTGTACGTTGTGTTGTAGGTGGTGTACGTGGTGTTGTAGGTGGTGTACGTTGTGTTGTAGGTGGTGTACGTTGTGTTGTAGGTGGTGTATGTTGTGTTGTAGGTGGTGTACGTTGTGTTGTAGGTGGTGTACGTTGTGTTGTAGGTGGTGTACGTTGTGTTGTAGGTGGTGTACGTTGTGTTGTAGGTGGTGTACGTTGTGTTGTAGGTGGTGTACGTTGTGTTGTAGGTGGTGTACGTTGTGTTGTAGGTGGTGTACGTGGTGTTGTAGGTGGTGTATGTTGTGTTGTAGGTGGTGTACGTTGTGTTGTAGGTGGTGTACGTTGTGTTGTAGGTGGTGTACGTTGTGTTGTAGGTGGTGTATGTTGTGTTGTAGGTGGTATACGTTGTGTTGTAGGTGGTGTACGTTGTGTTGTAGGTGGTGTACGTTGTGTTGTAGGTGGTGTACGTTGTGTTGTAGGTGGTGTACTTTGTGTTGTAGGTGGTGTACGTTGTGTTGTAGGTGGTGTACTTTGTGTTGTAGGTGGTGTACGTTGTGTTGTAGGTGGTGTACGTTGTGTTGTAGGTGGTGTACTTTGTGTTGTAGGTGGTGTACGTTGTGTTGTAGGTGGTGTACGTTGTGTTGTAGGTGGTGTACGTTGTGTTGTAGGTGGTGTACGTTGTGTTGTAGGTGGTGTATGTTGTGTTGTAGGTGGTGTACGTTGTGTTGTAGGTGGTGTATGTTGTGTTGTAGGTGTACGTTGTGTTGTAGGTGGTGTATGTTGTGTTGTAGGTGTACGTTGTGTTGTAGGTGGTGTACGTTGTGTTGTAGGTGGTGTATGTTGTGTTGTAGGTGGTGTACGTTGTGTTGTAGGTGGTGTACGTTGTGTTGTAGGTGGTGTACTTTGTGTTGTAGGTGGTGTACGTTGTGTTGTAGGTGGTGTACGTTGTGTTGTAGGTGGTGTACGTTGTGTTGTAGGTGGTGTACGTTGTGTTGTAGGTGGTGTATGTTGTGTTGTAGGTGGTGTACGTTGTGTTGTAGGTGGTGTATGTTGTGTTGTAGGTGGTGTACGTTGTGTTGTAGGTGGTGTATGTTGTGTTGTAGGTGGTGTACGTTGTGTTGTAGGTGGTGTACGTTGTGTTGTAGGTGGTGTACGTTGTGTTGGTATAGACTAGAGAGAGGAAGTCTGAGAGTCAGAGAGAGAGTTGAAAGTAGGGTGGGATTGTTAGAATGAAGAGATTTAGGCCAGAAGGGAGGTAGGAAGATAGAAAGGGAGGGAGAGTTAGAGTGGATAGATAGGTAGAGACATGGTAGGTAGGGAGGAAGATAGGTAGGGAGAGAGGTAGGGAGGGAAGGAGATAGGTAGGGAGGGAGGGAGGGAGGAAGAGTGAAGGAACTCTGGCCAGTAATTATAGTCTCCCTTGATTGAACACAAAATGAATGTTGACCTTACAGAGAGGACTGTTTTTATGCTGACAGTCACCTTTCTTGTATGACACTGACAGTCACCTTTCTTGTATGACACTGACAGTCACCTTTCTTGTATGACACTGACAGTCACCTTTCTTGTATGACACTGACAGTCACCTTTCTTGTATGACACTGACAGTCACCCTCCTTGTATGATACTGACGGCCACCCTTCTTGTATGACACTGACAGTCACCTAGTGGTCCAGTAGTTGTGAGAGGCAGGAGTGACCATCCAAGACCGTATCATAGTGGTCCAGTAGTTGTGAGAGGCAGGAGCGACCATCCAAGACCGTATCATAGTCCAGTAGTTGTAAGAGGCAGGAGCGACCATCCAAGACCGTATCATAGTCCAGTAGTTGTAAGAGGCAGGAGCGACCATCCAAGACCGTATCATAGTCCAGTAGTTGTAAGAGGCAGGAGCGACCATCCAAGACCGTATCATAGTCCAGTAGTTGTAAGAGGCAGGAGCGACCATCCAAGACCGTATCATAGTCCAGTAGTTGTAAGAGGCAGGAGCGACCATCCAAGACCGTATCATAGTCCAGTAGTTGTAAGAGGCAGGAGCGACCATCCAAGACCGTATCATAGTCCAGTGGTTGTAAGAGGCAGGAGCGACCATCCAAGACCGTATCATAGTGGTCCAGTAGTTGTAAGAGGCAGGAGCGATCATCCAAGACCGTATCATAGTGGTCCAGTAGTTGTGAGAGGCAGGAGTGACCATCCAAGACCGTATCATAGTGGTCCAGTAGTTGTGAGAGGCAGGAGCGACCATCCAAGACCGTATCATAGTGGTCCAGTAGTTGTAAGAGGCAGGAGCGATCATCCAAGACCATATTATAGTGGTCCAGTAGTTGTGAGAGGCAGGAGCGACCATCCAAGACCATATCATAGTGGTCCAGTAGTTGTGAGAGGCAGGAGTGACCATCCAAGACCATATCATAGTGGTCCAGTAGTTGTGAGAGGCAGGAACGACCATCCAAGACCATATCATAGTGGTCCAGTAGTTGTGAGAGGCAGGAGTGACCATCCAAGACCATATCATAGTGGTCCAGTAGTTGTGAGAGGCAGGAGCGACCATCCAAGACCATATCATAGTGGTCCAGTAGTTGTGAGAGGCAGTAGCGACCTGTTCTAAACCCATGCTGCCCTGGGTTGTGCTGGTTTTGGGTATCAAGTAGGGGGTGTTCCTTGCCGTGGCAAAGAGGCTTTTGGTCTGAGGAATTGGACCTTTTGGTGTACATCCTCTGACCAAACCTAACTACCCTTCACTCCTCTCTTCCCTGCCCCATCCTTCCCACCCCTCTTTTCCACCCCTCCCCTCTCCTTTCCTAATTTTGGCTTTTGGGGTCCTCCCCTCTGAAATTTTAGCTCCTAGGCTGGGGAAAGAATGTTGTTGCTTATCCCATTCCATCGAGGTTCTCTGTGCTGGTGGTGTTTGTCATGGGTTCAGGATCATCTGGGGATGTGCTGAGCCAACCTCCGGAGCCCTGGGGGCAGCTTTTGGTATCCTTCAGGTGACGGGTGTATCTCTAGAGGCTGCCTGTCGGTTCTGGGAGGTGGTGACTGAAAGGGGTATGTATGCCTTGTGGCAGGCTTCCGACCACCCTCTCTTTTTTTTTTTTTGTCCACCGTGGTTCAGTGAATGTGTGGTTGCTATTCTGGATTGCTGGTTTACCGGCGTGAAAGGTAGAGTAGGGCACAGGTTCCATGCTGCAGTGAAGGGTAGAGTAGGGTACGGGTTCCATGTTGCATCTGCACTAAGAGATCCCATGTCCATAAAACTTATCCTCTTGGATCCCTTTCTTCTGTGGCATCAAGACCCTGACCCGTCATTGGACCATTCTTCAGACCTCTCTATTAAACCCGGCACCTTCTTCAGGTGACATCTCGTTGCCTGCCTCTGATACCGAGGTTTCCACTGGCCCTTTGATGCATGTGACCTTCATACGACTTTGAGTAACATTCCCGATTTTCTGGCTTCTCTCCCTACAGTGCATCGATTTTCGGATCGTGGTCGCAGCTCAGGACAGCCCACCGCTGGTCCTCCGTCTAAATGACCTCGACTTGTTATGGATGACATTAACTCAGTTTCCTCTCACCCTTCTAGGAAACAACCCCCTAGACAATTTCCCCCCTTACAGTCTGTGTTTCAGAGTCGACATTAACTCAGTTTCCTCTCACCCTTCTAGGAAACAACCCCCTAGACAATTTCCCCCCTTACAGTCTGTGTTTCAGAGTCCTTCATGGACTAAATTCTTCACTCTCCAGCCGACATCTCCCACTGACCATCTTTCTAGTCATAGCATCAGCATTGCACTTCTTTGCTACGTTAGACAAAACATTTCCTTTCATATTAAGAGTGGCATGTGTAATGTCACAGTACAAAATGCGGAGAAAGTCCACAATCTTTCTGTTCTTGACAACATTGACGCCACGATACACCAGTTACGATTAGCAGACACATATCTCTTAATACTTGCTGCAGAACTATTATCCTTCCACATACAGTTGTACAACAAAACTTTCTCATGCGTAATGCAGACATTCTGGAGCAACTCGAGCTACAGGATCTCCCGATTGTTAAAGTCGACACTTACGTCCTACCTGCCCGCAGGCAGTGGCACTATTCTTACTATACAGTGAAGCTAACTTTTGATTGCCATGAATTGCCACATTTTGTTTACACAGTGGAACAATGCTTACAAGTGTGGGAAGTGATCCCCACACCACAATGTAGAAATTACTGGTGCTTTGGCCACCCAGCAAAATATTGCAGGTCAGTGGCAGAATGACCTGTCTGTGGCACACTACATCCTGCAGCCACCCTCCCACTTGCCTTAACCGTAAAGCGGCGCACCCTGCTTACTCTCGTCGTCTGATTTTCTTAAGGGAAAAGAAGATCTACTGTCTTAAAGAGAGTTTCTCTTATGCCATGGCAGTTTCCCATCTTCACCTCCAAGGGAGACTTCCATGGCTCTCCCACAGCCCCAGAGCTCAGTGGTGTCTGCTTCCACAATCGCCTCTAGTGAATACTTCCACAGTCACCTGTGTGTCCAACCCTTGAGCAGTCCTAAGCTTTGAGGTTCCAACCTCATTGTTTCCTACTGTCGTTATTTCTTCATCTTCCCACTCACAGGTTCTTATGTCTACGCACGTCCTCCCATCTAAATCAGCACCACATATCCCCTCTTCTCCAAGGTCTAAAACTTCATCAACATCCAGATTTCCTTCAGCCTACAAATCACATGTCATTTCTAAATATTTTACTTTTCCTGTCTCTGAGTCTAGGCCTTTACCCTGTGATATATCTGTTTTTGTTGTGGAAGTTCAGGTACCTCCAGGAGCAGTTACTCTGTCCTGCCCCTACCTAAGTTTCTTCTTTCCAAGATACCTCTTCCCCTTCTTTAGTACCTTCCATTGTCACTCCAGTTTGTACTCAAACTACAACTCTTCCCTTCGCCACCATTCTTCCTCCACCTTCTCTCTCATCTTAGACTACTGAAGCCATTTCCACGTTTTTCAAGAAGACAAAACCAGTGATGGACACCGATCCACCCCCTCCTCACATCACATTCTCACCTCACTCAACCTTTTATACTCCGCCTTGGTCGCCACTTTATGTCAATGATTTTGCCCTAGCTTGCGCAGGCACTGACTGTCATCTAGTAGCAACCTCTCTCCAGAATGCTATCGACCTTGTTTCCCGCTGAGCCACTATTTATGGGTTTTAATTTTCTGGTACTGAAACACATCAGATCACTTTTACTAGATGTTTTGTTGTCTCTGCTGCTCCATTATACTTGCATGGTTCCTGTATCTTTGAACAAGATAGGTTTCTCAGCCTTCTGTTTGATTGCTGGATGTCCTGGAAACCACACATTACACCCCTGAATGCAACTTGCCATAGCCGGCTAAATCTCCTTAAAACTCTCGCTTATCCTTCTTAGGGGGCATATTGTAGAACTCTCCTTCGACTTCATTCAGTCCTAATCTTATCGAAGCTAGATTGTGGCAACTAGATATATTCTGTGGCCTCTTCTGCAATGCTTTTTAAACTTGATCCTATTCATTATCAGGAATTACATTTGTGTCGAGGTGCTTTTCGTTCCTCCACTGTCGAGAGCCTATATGCAGAGGTGAATCTTTGAACGGCGAAATCCTCATTGCCTCTGATATTTTGTCCGCTCTCATGTCCATAATCTTTCTACATACAGGATGGGTAATGGATGTAGTAGAGGTCTGTTATTTGATCGCTGCCCCTGTTTACTCTGTCCCTTATTCACTCGCTCTTGACTTCTCTTCAGTTGCCCCCTTTATGTGTTCATCTATCATCTAACTTTACTCTTCTCCCTTGAGAGGTTCCGACAGGTAATGTTTGCCCTTCCGCACTGCCGTGAGCAGAAGCTCAAATACCTACACTTGCTTCTCGCTGTCTTTTTCTTGTTGTTAGGTAAGACACATATACAACAGTTAGATATCTTTATTTTGAAACGTTTCGCCTACATAGTAGGCTTCTTCAGTCGAGTACAGAAAAGTAGAAGCCGTTTATACTGATAGTTCTATACTAATAGTTTATACTGATAGTTCTATACTGATAGTTTATACTGATAGTTCCACCCAGCAAGGTCACTGGGGGTGGCAACCGCTGACTCTGGGGAAGTGGGGAAGGGAGTCCACCTGAGGTGACACAGGTGGACTCCTGGAGACGCTGATCCGGGGAAGGCACCGCTGACCTTAGATAAGTGAGGAAGGGAAGGCATCCGGGAGCGAACGGATGGATTCCTGGATACATGAACTTAGGGAAGGTTGTTGTTGAGGCTGACCTTGGGTAAGTGTTGAAAGGAAGACATCCAGCGGTAGACGGATAGACTCCTGGATACATGAACCTGGGTAAGGCAAGAATACCGCTGACTTTGGGGAAGTGGGGGAGTCCATTATAAAAATATTTTATATTATTTAGCTAAATTTTTTAATAAAAAAAATTCTAAATCCTCTGACAGTGTCGGGTTTGCAGCAGTGTTCTTGGACAGTGTTGTGCAAGGTCATTTATTAGACTCAGCATTTTCACAGGTGAACTGTATGCAATTCTCATAGCAGTTATACATATTGCATCCAGACGTACCTCAATATTTGGGGCAGTTTCAGGCTCCTTTAGTACTTTGCATGTTATCCAAAAATTTAATTTGCCTCACCCCCATATTTCTTCACATACAACTCTAGTTGTATACGAAGTTGCAGTTATAGCAAAAATAAAGAAATCGTTACACAAATAACCCGCACATAGAAGAGAGAAGCTTACGACGACGTTTCGGTCCGACTTGGACCAGTGTGACTTTGTAAATGGTCCAAGTCGGACCGAAACTTCGTCGTAAGCTTCTCTCTTTTATATGCGGGTTGTGTATCGTTCCAGTCACGGTATTGTGTCTTTTTTTGTTATTTAAAGAAATCGTTTTCTGGTGGGTCCTTGGTTATGTTAATTTCACAGCAACGAGCAGGCAGACTGCTGCATTGGTCAGGTGTACACAACCTCCACATTTCATATTGGGATATTCCATTTTCACATTTTACTGTAATCTAGCCACCTTCACAACCGTTGGCAACAACTTTGGTCTGAGTTGATTCATAACAAACACTGTTCTATCAAGCCATATTTGGGATTCTGGTCTTTTCATCAGTGTCGTGATTGGGAGACTACACTCTCCCATCTTTGCATCGTGCACACATTCCTCTCGCTCATGGATATCTCATGGAGAAGTATCCTGTTCCACTCTGAGAATTGTCAGGTTCCAATTTCAGTTCACCTTATTCTATTAGACTGTTCTGTCTCACGAAATCGTAATGACACGATTGCAAACAAACCATACCACGGCCGGGATTGAACCCGCGGTCATAAAGTCTCAAAACTCCAGCCCGTCGCGTTAGCCACTAGACCAGCTGGTCTAGTGGCTAACGCGACGGGCTGGAGTTTTGAGACTCTATAACCGCGGGTTCAATCCCGGCCGGGGTATGGTCTGTTCTGTCTACTAGCGGGCACACAGAATTTACCTCCAACGTCAGCTCTGCTCTAGCATCTTTATTTTATCTTCCTCACGGACGGCCCCACCTTTGGCAAAGACTCCCTCTTTCACTTTTTGACAGCAAAAGTTATACTGCACCACCATTGATCATACTTCCTCTAGCACTCCTCGCCATCCTTACCAACTCACTAGTCTCTGATCAATTATATTAAACATTTAGCACGCCCTATCCTGCAGTGCTGTTTGACCCTTGTTGTGCTTAGTTATCATTATAATAATTTCCTGTTGCTTCATTCTGCCCTAATGGCAACCAAATATATTCTGCGGGCTTCCCCGCAGAATATATCTGGGATTACGTTTGTGTCTGGGTGCTTTTCATTCCTCCCGTCTTGAGAGCCTGTATACAGAGGCGTATATTCCATTTTTGGACGATCAGGGTGATGCTCAGTGTCTCTAATATTTTATATGCTCTCATAACCTTCATGATCCTTCTATATACAGGATGGTAATAGACGTTAGTGGAGGTCCTTTATTTGATCACCACACCGGTTTACTCTGGCGTTTTTCTCTTTGTATTCACTCACTTCAATTACCCCCTTTCGATGTTCATCTGGCATCTAACCTTTCTCTTTCCCCTGGGAAAGTTCCGATGATTCATGCCAGTTCTTGTCCACTGGCATGCGCAAAAGCTCAAATACCTACAGTTGCTTCTCGCTGCCTTTTTCTTAACTATTTCGATCTCATTCTCATGCCACAACTGAACTCGATGCATTTCTTACCTCTGTGTATATTTCACACCTGTTTACCTCGATGTTTGTAGTAGTTTTAGACTCTTTTAGTGCTTTGCAACATATCAAAAAAGTTTATTCACCTCAATCCTCTTGTTTTTCATATTCTACTTTGGTTGTGCCACAATTCTAGTGAAAATTTAGGCATAATTTTCTGTGAGGTCCCTGGACATGTAGACATTCAGGGCAGCAAACAGGCGGACTCTGCTGCGTAGTCAGCTGCTCTTGACCTCCACATTTCACATAGGGGTATTCCATCGCAACCGTTAACAACAACGTTGGTGGAAGTTGATTCATAATTATATTCTATCAAACCTTGTTTAGGTTTCTGGTCTTCTTATCATCGCTGTGTTTGGGAGACTACACTCTCCAGTCTTCGTATTGGACACGTCTCACTCATGGGTATCTCATGGAGAATTGTGAAGTTCTGTTTTCTGTTTGCCATATTCTATTAGACTGTACACAAATGGTATAAAATATCAATGAGATGAAGAATTAGACACCTGAGCAACATTGAGTATATTTGTAAATGTTTTGCCAACTAATACAAGGACATAATGTGAAGACTTGTATACAAAGATGACGTAATCAGTCCCTCAGCCTTGAGTCGGTGAAGAGCACCATGACATAAGAACATAAGAACATAAGAATGTAGGAACACTGCAGAAGGCCTATTGGCCCATACGAGGCAGGTCCTTATCAAAACAATCTCTGTTGATAAGTTAAGACACATGTGCAACTCTTGGGTATCTTTATTGAGGAAACGTTTCGCCACACAGTGGCTTCATCAGTCCAAATGTAGGAGAAACTTGAAGAACAGGAGGAGAATGAGGTAATCAGTCTCCCAACCTTGAGTCGATGTGTTCAGTCCATCAATCTTGAATAGAATACGGCATATGAGCGGAGAAGCAGCTTATAAACCGTATGGCAGGAGAGGTGCAGCAGTCATAGGTCTAATTTATCAACATGTCGGTTCTCTGAACCATTCATCTACAAACCTGTCAGACACTGCAACTTCTTGGGATCTTAATACTTAGGAATTCTTCGCTTGCCTAATTCTTGGGCACGACCTACTTCCACATTGAACAAATGTGACACCACCTATGACTGCTGCACCTCTCCTGCCATACGGTTTATAAGCTGCTTCTCCGCTGATATGCCGTATTCTACTCAAGATTGATGGACTGAACACATCGACTCAAGGTTGAGGGACTGATTACCTCATTCTCCTCCTGTTCTTCAAGTTTCTCCTACATTTGGACTGATGAAGTCACTGTGTGGCGAAACGTTTCCTCAATAAAGATACCCAAGAGTTGCACATGTGTCTTAATTTATCAACAGAGATTGTTTTGTAATAAAGTTGGTAGAATTACCGACAATATGTAAAGTAAAAGGACACAAGTGCAACTATTTATTTTTTATTATCACACTGGCCGATTCCCACCAAGGCAGGGTGGCCCGAAAAAGAAAAACTTTCACCATCATTCACTCGATTACTGTCTTGCCAGAAGGGTGCTTTACACTACAGTTTTTAAACTGCAACATTAACACCCCTCCTTCAGAGTGCAGGCACTGTACTTCCCATCTCCAGGACTCAAGTCCGGCCTGCCAGTTTCCCTGAACCCCTTCATAAATGTTACTTTGCTAACACTCCAACAGCACGTCAAGTATTAAAAACCATTTGTCTCCATTCACTCCTATCAAACACGCTCATGCATACCTGCTGGAAGTCCAAGCCCCTCGCACACAAAACCTCCTTTACCCCCTCTCTCCAACCTTTCCTAGGCCGACCCCTACCCCGCCTTCCTTCCACTACAGACTGATACACTCTTGAAGTCATTCTGTTTCGCTCCATTCTCTCTACATGTCCGAACCACCTCAGCAACCCTTCCTCAGCCCTCTGGACAACAGTTTTGGTAATCCCGCACCTCCTCCTAACTTCCAAACTACGAATTCTCTGCATTATATTCACACCACACATTGCCCTCAGACATGACATCTCCACTGCCTCCAGCCTTCTCCTCGCTGCAACATTCATCACCCATGCTTCACACCCATATAAGAGCGTTGGTAAAACTATACTCTCATACATTCCCCTCTTTGCCTCCAAGGACAAAGTTCTTTGTCTCCACAGACTCCTAAGTGCACCACTCTTTTTCCCTCATCAATTCTATGATTCACCTCATCTTTCATAGACCCATCTGCTGACACGTCCACTCCCAAATATCTGAATACATTCACCTCCTCCATACTCTCTCCCTCCAATCTGATATTCAATCTTTCATCACCTAATCTTTTTGTTATCCTCATAACCTTACTCTTTCCTGTATTCACCTTTAATTTTCTTCTTTTGCACACCCTACCAAATTCATCCACCAATCTCTGCAACTTCTCTTCAGAATCTCCCAAGAGCACAGTGTCATCAGCAAAGAGCAGCTGTGACAACTCCCACTTTGTGTGTGATTCTTTATCTTTTAACTCCACGCCTCTTGTCAAGACCCTCGCATTTACTTCTCTTACAACCCCATCTATAAATATATTAAACAACCACGGTGACATCACACATCCTTGTCTAAGGCCTACTTTTACTGGGAAATAATTTCCCTCTTTCCTACATACTCTAACTTGAGCCTCACTATCCTCGTAAAAACTCTTCACTGCTTTCAGTAACCTACCTCCTACACCATACACTTGCAACATCTGCCACATTGCCCCCCTATCCACCCTGTCATACGCCTTTTCCAAATCCATAAATGCCACAAAGACCTCTTTAGCCTTATCTAAATACTGTTCACTTATATGTTTCACTGTAAACACCTGGTCCACACACCCCCTACCTTTCCTAAAGCCTCCTTGTTCATCTGCTATCCTATTCTCCGTCTTACTCTTAATTCTTTCAATAATAACTCTACCATACACTTTACCAGGTATACTCAGCAGACTTATCCCCCTATAATTTTTGCACTCTCTTTTATCCCCTTTGCCTTTATACAAAGGAACTATGCATGCTCTCTGCCAATCCCTAGGTACCTTACCCTCTTCCATACATTTATTAAATAATTGCACCAACCACTCCAAAACTATATCCCCACCTGCTTTTAACATTTCTATCTTTATCCCATCAATCCCGGCTGCCTTACCCCCTTTCATTTTACCTACTGCCTCACGAACTTCCCCCACACTCACAACTGGCTCTTCCTCACTCCTACAAGATGTTATTCCTCCTTGCCCTATACACGAAATCACAGCTTCCCTATCTTCATCAACATTTAACTAATGTGACATTTATTGTGGCAACGTTTCGCTCTCCAGGAGCTTTATCAAGCCGTTACAAACAATACATGGACACAGAGGGTATATAAAGGCTCTGAGTGAGGTGCAATACTAGTGAGGTACCATTTCGATGTTCACTAGTGGTAGTAGTAGTAGTAGTAGTAGTAGTGACAAAAGTAGTAGTAGTAATACAATATGGTAGAGCAATTAATTCGTACATGAGTAAAAGGATATAAAAGCTATTACTTGGGTAACATAAAAATAGGTTGGACAAATATAGACTGGAAAGAGGCATCTTGTTTCAGTGTTCACTCTCTGTAATGTGCTTTGTGTAGTATAACAGGAGAGACTATGTAATGGCAGGGTTTACTGTTTTCAGGAGGATTCTTGCTAAGACTTCGGAGATGGTGAAGCTGCCGTTGTTTTGTTTAATTGTATTCGAAACAGCGATCAGTGCTGATTCAAGGCACTTGCGTCTGCGGAAATTAGTTTCTTTGATCACTAATTGGGCGTCTCTGAATTTCATGAGATGATTGGTGGAATTTCGGTGTTGTACACAGGCGTTGTTTAAGTTGTCGTTCCTACATGCGTAAATGAGTTCATTGAGGCGGGTGTCGAGGTTTCTTGCTGTTTCACCTACGTAGATCTTGTCACAGCCTCCACAGGGTATAGTGTAAACTCCTGCATTGACTGGTTCGTGGTGCTTGGGTTTTGTCCTGGTTAGATCCTTTATTGAAGTGCTGGAAGCGATGGCGACTCTGGTGTTAGCTTGTGAAAGCACTTTTGAGACGTTTAGTGCAACCTGGCTGTTGGGAAGAATTATAACTTTGTTGGGAGCGGTGTTGATGCGTGGAGAATTATGATCTGAAGAGCTCTTTTCTTGCAGTCTTTGATGAAAAAAGAAGGAAATTGTAACTCAGTGAATGTTTGGTGAATGTAAGTACATTCCTCGTCAAGAAACTCAGGACTACAAATTCGGTATTACGCTCTTAGGAAAAACCCGATGATGATGCCTCTTTTGGTCTTGGTATCTTGACTGGAATAGAAGTGTGTGAGATCATTTTTATTGGTGGGTTTCCGATAAACTTGAAATCTTAGGTTGTTGTCTACTTTGATCCCTATGCACCGCCGTAGTCGGGGATTTAGTTATGCTATACGTACTTAGATTCAGTTTTAAGGGAGTTTCATGTCTTTTGTGGAGGATCTGCTGAAGGTCCTCAGTTAGGGTCGTTATTTCATCTTGTTCCTGACTCTGTGCTGCTGCTTTGTGCATTATTGCTGTTTGGCGAATGGTTTGTCATATTCTTCAAGTAAACTGTTTAATTACCTTGATGGTCGAGAAGATAGATTTGTGACCTTGTCAGTCACTGTTTAAGTCTAAGTCGAGTCGAGTCTTACTGAGATATAATGAGCACCTTGAGCACACACACACATTCTCACACACACTTGTATATACTAGTTTCATTCTTATACTTGATATCAACATACCAGACGGCACTTGTGAGTCGTACTGATATGATTATTATTATTATTATTATTATTATTATTATTATTATTATTAATATTATTATTATTAATAAAGATTAGCCGGTATTCTCCCGGCCCGGGCCTTTTCCAAGTGGTGGCCCGGCCTTGGCTCCTTCTTTAGGGAGTGTCTGAGACCTAAGTCTCCCATGGGAGGAGGCACAAGTACCTCCTCATCTTTGGGACCAACTGTCCCCAGGCCTAGCCACAAGCTAGGCCTCTCTGGTCTGCCATCCCCGCCCCAAGGGGGGCAAATGGGAATGACAGTCTTATGAGCTAAAGGCTAGGGCTCAGGCACCTACCCTACCCCAGAAGGGCTAGGCATGGTATCGATGTACTGATATGAATTGTGCCGTCAGCACTATCCTACTATATGTGCAGTTTAACATTGATCTGCAAGAGAAGTATAGAAGTTTATATTCAAAATTATATTAACGTTATATACTTTAATATTATCCACCTAGACACCTATGTTATTAAACATCCCAGATTTTATTTCGTTGGTTTATTATCATCCAGTTGTAATCCCCAAACATTTATTAATATTTCACTCAAATTCAAGGGATAACTGGACTCGGTCATATTCTGACAGACTTATGTAACCAGAAACAGACTAGATGCTACCGGGGGAGCAATAAGTTGACCTAGTGCTCTCTGGAGATGTCTGTTCTGTATGGATATCGCCTGGATGTGGCTTGGTGGCTTAAGCTCTCGCTTCACATGGCTAGGGTCTGGGTTCGATTCCCAGTGAGGATAGAAACATTGGGCACGTTTCTTTACACCGGTTGTCTATGTTCACCCATCAGTAAAATGGGTACCTGGGTGTTAGTGGACTGGTGTGGGTGGCATCCTGGGTGTTAGTGGACTGGTGTGGGTGGCATCCTGGGTGTTAGTGGACTGGTGTGGGTGGCATCCTGGGTGTTAGTGGACTGGTGTGGGTGGCATCCTGGGTGTTAGTGGACTGGTGTGGGTGGCATCCTGGGTGTTAGTGGACTGGTGTGGGTGGCATCCTGAGTGTTAGTGGACTGGTGTGGGTGGCATCCTGGGTGTTAGTGGACTGGTGTGGGTGGCATCCTGGGTGTTAGTAGACTGGTGTGTGTGGCATCCTGGGTGTTATGGGACTGGTGTGTGTGGCATCCTGGGTGTTAGTGGACTGGTGTGGGTGGCATCCTGGGTGTTAGTGGACTGGTGTGGGTGGCATCCTGGGTGTTAGTGGACTGGTGTGGGTGGCATCCTGGGTGTTAGTGGACTGGTGTGGGTGGCATCCTGGGTGTTAGTGGACTGGTGTGGGTGGCATCCTGGGTGTTAGTGGACTGGTGTGGGTGGCATCCTGGGTGTTAGTGGACTGGTGTGGGTGGCATCCTGGGTGTTAGTGGACTGGTGTGGGTGGCATCCTGGGACAAAACTGACATAATTTGCGGGAAATGCTCAGCATAACAAGCAACTTTCTATATAGTAGTATGTCACTGATGTCAGCTATGATCTGTATACCTTGTACATGTACTGGTATACCTTGTACATGTACTTGTATACCTTGTACATGTACTTGTATACCTTGTACATGTACTGGTATACCTTGTACATGTACTTGTATACCTTGTGCATGTAATTGTATACCTTGTACATGTACTTGTATACCTTGTACATGTACTTGTATACCTTGTACATGTACTTGTATACCTTGTACATGTACTTGTATACCTTGTACATGTGCTTGTATACCTTGTACATGTACTTGTATGCCTTGTGCATGTAATTGTATACCTTGTACATGTACTTGTATACCTTGTACATGTACTTGTATACCTTGTACATGTACTTGTATACCTTGTACATGTACTTGTATACCTTGTACATGTACTTGTATACCTTGTACATGTACTTGTATACCTTGTACATGTACCTTGTACATGTACTTGTATACTTGTACATGTACTTGTATACCTTGTACATGTACTTGTATACCTTGTACATGTACTTGTATACCTTGTACATGTGCTTGTATACCTTGTACATGTACTTGTATACCTTGTACATGTACTTGTATACCTTGTACATGTACTTGTATACCTTGTGCATGTAATTGTATACCTTGTACATGTACTTGTATACCTTGTACATGTACTTGTATACCTTGTACATGTACTTGTATACCTTGTACATGTACTTGTATACCTTGTACATGTGCTTGTATACCTTGTACATGTACTTGTATGCCTTGTGCATGTAATTGTATACCTTGTACATGTACTTGTATACCTTGTACATGTACTTGTATACCTTGTACATGTACTTGTATACCTTGTACATGTACTTGTATACCTTGTACATGTACTTGTATACCTTGTACATGTACTTGTATACCTTGTACATGTACTTGTATACCTTGTACATGTACTTGTATACCTTGTACATGTACTGGTATACCTTGTACATGTACTGGTATACCTTGTACATGTACTGGTAGTAAACACCGTCAACACCAGTCTAATACCCAGTGACACAGACTCCCTCTGACTGTCTCTGGTATACTCTCCTTACTGCCCCTGTCGCACTCCTCACCGTCCTTACTGACTCTGTCTCTGGTATACTCTCCTTACTGCCCCTGTCGCACTCCTCACCGTCCTTACTGACTCTGTCTCTGGTATACTCTCCTTACTGCCCCTGTCGCACTCCTCACCGTCCTTACTGACTCTGTCTCTGGTATACTCTCCTTACTGCCCCTGGCGCACTCCTCACCGTCCTTACTGACTCTGTCTCTGGTATACTCTCCTTACTGCCCCTGTCGCACTCCTCACCGTCCTTACTGACTCTGTCTCTGGTATACTCTCCTTACTGCCCCTGTCGCACTCCTCACCGTCCTTACTGACTCTGTCTCTGGTATACTCTCCTTACTGCCCCTGTCGCACTCCTCACCGTCCTTACTGACTCTGTCTCTGGTATACTCTCCTTACTGCCCCTGGCGCACTCCTCACCGTCCTTACTGACTCTGTCTCTGGTATACTCTCCTTACTGCCCCTGTCGCACTCCTCACCGTCCTTACTGACTCTGTCTCTGGTATACTCTCCTTACTGCCCCTGTCGCACTCCTCACCGTCCTTACTGACTCTGTCTCTGGTATACTCTCCTTACTGCCCCTGGCGCACTCCTCACCGTCCTTACTGACTCTGTCTCTGGTATACTCTCCTTACTGCCCCTGTCGCACTCCTCACCGTCCTTACTGACTCTGTCTCTGGTATACTCTCCTTACTGCCCCTGTTGCACTCCTCACCGTCCTTACTGACTCTGTCTCTGGTATACTCTCCTTACTGCCCCTGTCGCACTCCTCACAGTCCTTACTGACTCTGTCTCTGGTATACTCTCCTTACTGCCCCTGTCGCACTCCTCACCGTCCTTACTGACTCTGTCTCTGGTATACTCTCCTTACTGCCCCTGTCGCACTCCTCACCGTCCTTACTGACTCTGTCTCTGGTATACTCTCCTTACTGCCCCTGTCGCACTCCTCACCGTCCTTACTGACTCTGTCTCTGGTATACTCTCCTTACTACCCCTGTCGCACTCCTCACCGTCCTTACTGACTGTCTCTGGTACACTCTCCTTACTGCCCCTGTCGCACTCCTCACCGTCCTTACTGACTGTCTCTGGTACACTCTCCTTACTGCCCCTGTCGTACTCCTCACCGTCCTTACTGACTCTGTCTCTGGTATACTCTCCTTACTGCCCCTGTCGCACTCCTCACCGTCCTTACTGACTGTCTCTGGTACACTCTCCTTACTGCCCCTGTCGCACTCCTCACCGTCCTTACTGACTGTCTCTGGTATACTCTCCTTACTGCCCCTGTCGCACTCATCACCGTCCTTACTGACTGTCTCTGGTATACTCTCCTTACTGTCCCTGTCGCACTCCTCACCGTCCTTACCGACTGTCTCTGGTACACTCTCCTTACTGCCCCTGTCGCACTCCTCACCGTCCTTACTGACTGTCTCTGGTACACTCTCCTTACTGCCCCTGTCGCACTCCTCACCGTCCTTACTGACTGTCTCTGGTACACTCCTTACTGCCCCTGTCGCACTCCTCACCGTCCTTACTGACTGTCTCTGGTATACTCTCCTTACTGCCCCTGTCGCACTCCTCACCGTCCTTACTGACTGTCTCTGGTACACTCTCCTTACTGCCCCTGTCGCACTCCTCACCGTCCTTACTGACTGTCTCTGGTATACTCTCCTTACTGCCCCTGTCGCACTCCTCACCGTCCTTACTGACTGTCTCTGGTACACTCTCCTTACTGCCCCTGTCGCACTCCTCACCGTCCTTACTGACTGTCTCTGGTACACTCTCCTTACTGCCCCTGTCGCACTCCTCACCGTCCTTACTGACTGTCTCTGGTACACTCTCCTTACTGCCCCTGTCGCACTCCTCACCGTCCTTACTGACTGTCTCTGGTATACTCTCCTTACTGCCCCTGTCGCACTCCTCACCGTCCTTACTGACTGTCTCTGGTACACTCTCCTTACTGCCCCTGTCGCACTCCTCACCGTCCTTACTGACTGTCTCTGGTATACTCTCCTTACTGCCCCTGTCGCACTCCTCACCGTCCTTACTGACTCTGTCTCTGGTATACTCTCCTTACTGCCCCTGGCGCACTCCTCACCGTCCTTACTGACTCTGTCTCTGGTATACTCTCCTTACTGCCCCTGTCGCACTCCTCACCGTCCTTACTGACTCTGTCTCTGGTATACTCTCCTTACTGCCCCTGTCGCACTCCTCACCGTCCTTACTGACTGTCTCTGGTACACTCTCCTTACTGCCCCTGTCGCACTCCTCACCGTCCTTACTGACTCTGTCTCTGGTATACTCTCCTTACTGCCCCTGGCGCACTCCTCACCGTCCTTACTGACTGTCTCTGGTACACTCTCCTTACTGCCCCTGGCGCACTCCTCACCGTCCTTACTGACTGTCTCTGGTACACTCTCCTTACTGCCCCTGTCGCACTCCTCACCGTCCTTACTGACTCTGTCTCTGGTATACTCTCCTTACTGCCCCTGGCGCACTCCTCACCGTCCTTACTGACTGTCTCTGGTACACTCTCCTTACTGCCCCTGGCGCACTCCTCACCGTCCTTACTGACTGTCTCTGGTACACTCTCCTTACTGCCCCTGTCGCACTCCTTACCGTCCTTACTGACTCTGTCTCTGGTATACTCTCCTTACTGCCCCTGTCGCACTCCTCACCGTCCTTACTGACTGTCTCTGGTATACTCTCCTTACTGCCCCTGTCGCACTCCTTACCGTCCTTACTGACTCTGTCTCTGGTATACTCTCCTTACTGCCCCTGGCGCACTCCTCACCGTCCTTACTGTCTCTGGTACACTCTCCTTACTGCCCCTGTCGCACTCCTCACCGTCCTTACTGACTGTCTCTGGTACACTCTCCTTACTGCCCCTGTCGCACTCCTCACCGTCCTTACTGACTGTCTCTGGTACACTCTCCTTACTGCCCCTGTCGCACTCCTTACCGTCCTTACTGACTGTCTCTGGTACACTCTTCTTACTGCCCCTGTCGCACTCCTCACCGTCCTTACTGACTGTCTCTGGTACACTCTCCTTACTGCCCCTGTCGCACTCCTCACCGTCCTTACTGACTGTCTCTGGTACACTCTCCTTACTGCCCCTGTCGCACTCCTCACCGTCCTTACTGACTGTCTCTGGTACACTCTCCTTACTGCCCCTGTCGCACTCCTCACCGTCCTTACTGACTGTCTCTGGTACACTCTCCTTACTGCCCCTGTCGCACTCCTCACCGTCCTTACTGACTGTCTCTGGTACACTCTCCTTACTGCCCCTGTCGCACTCCTCACCGTCCTTACTGACTGTCTCTGGTACACTCTCCTTACTGCCCCTGTCGCACTCCTCACCGTCCTTACTGACTGTCTCTGGTACACTCTCCTTACTGCCCCTGTCGCACTCCTCACCGTCCTTACTGACTGTCTCTGGTACACTCTCCTCCCTCGCTCATCTCTCACCTCACTTACTGTATCTTGTACACATCCAACCCTGCTGACCTCTGATTGTAATAATTATGTACCTTACACAGTTACCTTGTTGGTACTCTTATCTACTGCACCACACAGTTACCTTGTTAGTACACCGATCATCTACTGTACCTCACAGTTACCTTGTTAGTACTCTAACCATCTACTGTACCTCACAGTTACCTTGTTAGTACTCTAACCATCTACTGTACCTCACAGTTACCTTGTTAGTACTCTAACCATCTACTGTACCTCACAGTTACCTTGTTAGTACTCTAACCATCTACTGTACCTCACAGTTACCTTGTTAGTACTCTAACCATCTACTGTACCTCACAGTTACCTTGTTAGTACTCTAACCATCTACTGTACCTCACAGTTACCTTGTTAGTACTCTAACCATCTACTGTACCTCACAGTTACCTTGTTAGTACTCTAACCATCTACTGTACCTCACAGTTACCTTGTTAGTACTCTAACCATCTACTGTACCTCACAGTTACCTTGTTAGTACACCGATCTTCTACTGTACCTCACAGTTACCTTGTTAGTACTCTAACCATCTACTGTACCTCACAGTTACCTTGTTAGTACTCTAACCATCTACTGTACCTCACAGTTACCTTGTTAGTACTCTAACCATCTACTGTACCTCACAGTTACCTTGTTAGTACTCTAACCATCTACTGTACCTCACAGTTACCTTGTTAGTACTCTAACCATCTACTGTACCTCACAGTTACCTTGTTTGTACTCTAACCATCTACTGTACCTCACAGTTACCTTGTTAGTACTCTAACCATCTACTGTACCTCACAGTTACCTTGTTAGTACTCTAACCATCTACTGTACCTCACAGTTACCTTGTTAGTACTCTAACCATCTACTGTACCTCACAGTTACCTTGTTAGTACTCTAACCATCTACTGTACCTCACAGTTACCTTGTTAGTACTCTAACCATCTACTGTACCTCACAGTTACCTTGTTAGTACTCTAACCATCTACTGTACCTCACAGTTACCTTGTTAGTACTCTAACCATCTACTGTACCTCACAGTTACCTTGTTTGTACTCTAACCATCTACTGTACCTCACAGTTACCTTGTTTGTACTCTAACCATCTACTGTACCTCACAGCTACCTTGTTTGTACTCTAACCATCTACTCTACCTCACAGTTACCTTGTTTGTACTCTAACCATCTACTGTACCTCACAGCTACCTTGTTTGTACTCTAACCATCTACTCTACCTCACAGTTACCGTGTTGGTCCTCTTTTATCTCCCTCCTTCCTCTACCTCATTTTCTGTCCTGTAATGTCTTCTCGTTGCTTCATTTCCCTCACATCCTGTTCCATTCTGTGTTGTATATCTGTCCTTACTCTTCTTGTTCCTTGCCTGGTTCTCATTTTACACTTTACGCTTTATCATGCCTCTCCCATGTTACATTTAGCTTTATCATGCCTCTCCCATGTTATATTTAGCTTTATCATGCCTCTCCCATGTTATATTTACCTTTATCATGCCTCTCCCATGTTACATTTAGCTTTATCATGCCTCTCCCATGTTATATTTACCTTTATCATGCCTCTCCCATGTTACATTTAGCTTTATCATGCCTCTCCCATGTTATATTTAGCTTTATCATGCCTCTCCCATGTTATATTTACCTTTATCATGCCTCTCCCATGTTACATTTAGCATTATCATGCCTCTCCCATGTTATATTTAGCCTTATCATGCCTCTCCCATGTTATATTTAGCTTTATCATGCCTCTCCCATATTACATTTAGCTTTATCATGCCTCTCCCATGTTATATTTAGCTTTATCATGCCTCTCCCATGTTACATTTAGCTTTATCATGCCTCTCCCATGTTATATTTAGCTTTATCATGCCTCTCCCATGTTATATTTAGCTTTATCATGCCTCTCCCATGTTACATTTAGCTTTATCATGCCTCTCCCATGTTATATTTAGCTTTATCATGCCTCTCCCATGTTACATTTAGCTTTATCATGCCTCTCCCATGTTATATTTAGCTTTATCATGCCTCTCCCATGTTATATTTAGCTTTATCATGCCTCTCCCATGTTACATTTAGCTTTATCATGCCTCTCCTATGTTACATTTAGCTTTATCATGCCTCTCCCATGTTATATTTAGCTTTATCATGCCTCTCCCATGTTACATTTAGCTTTATATTGCCTCTCCCATGTTACATTTAGCTTTATCATGCCTCTCCCATGTTACATTTAACTTTATCATGCCTCTCCCATGTTACATTTAGCTTTATCATGCCTCTCCCATGTTACATTTAAGTTTCCCAAGCCTCTCCCATGTTACATTTAAGTTTCCCAAGCCTCTCCCATGTTACATTTAAGTTTCCCAAGCCTCTCCCATGTTACATTTAAGTTTCCCAAGCCTCTCCCATGTTACATTTAAGTTTCCCAAGCCTCTCCCATGTTACATTTAAGTTTCCCAAGCCTCTCCCATGTTACATTTAAGTTTCCCAAGCCTCTCCCATGTTACATTTAAGTTTCCCAAGCCTCTCCCATGTTACATTTAAGTTTCCCAAGCCTCTCCCATGTTACATTTAAGTTTCCCAAGCCTCTCCCATGTTAAATTTAAGTTTCCCAAGCCTCTCCCATGTCACATTTAACTTTCCCAAGCCTCTCCCATGTCACATTTAAGTCTCCCAAGCCTCTCCCATGTTACATTTAGCTTTCCCAAGCCTCTCCCATGTCGCATTTAACTTTCCCAAGCCTCTCCCATGTCACATTTAAGTCTCCCAAGCCTCTCCCATGTCACATTTAAGTCTCCCAAGCCTCTCCCATGTCACATTTAAGTCTCCCATGCCTCTCCCATGTCACATTTAAATGCAGACAGCGTAATTCTCTTCTTCCTTCATTTCATTCAGCCGCTGCTTTCATACTGGTCGTTCAGTTTCTTTCATAACTTAGTTACTCTCAGACGCTCACCGTTAACTGTTAGCTAACAGGACGCAGGTGTAACTAATGCCACGTTTTTATTGTGGCAACGTTTCGCTCTTCTGGAACTTTGTCAAGCCGTTACAAACAATACGTGGACACACAGGGTATTGTTTGTTCATGTATTGTTTGTAGCGGCTTGACAGTGCTCCTGGAGAGCGAAACGTTGCCACAATAAAAACGTCGCATTAATTACACCTGTGTCCCTGTACCTAACATATTGTGGGTATTTCTACCATTATTATTATACCATCCACCATGTGTGGTTGTAGGTTATATCTGGAGGGTGTTAGGGGGTCAGCGCCCCCACGACCCGGTCCATGACCAGGCCTCGTGGTGGATCAGGACATGATCAACCAGGGTGTTACTGCTGGTCCTACGTGAACCTACGTAGGAACCACAGCCCGGCTGGTCAGGTAGTGACATACGTCGTACATACGACAATATGAGGTCGTCAGTGATTCCTTGTTGATGTTTCTGAATGATGTTTTTAAATTTATCAGTTTAGCTTAACTTCAGTAGTTATTAGAGGGTTGTGTAAAGTAAAAGGACACAAGTGCAACTATTGTGACGTTTATTGTGGCAACGTTTCGCTCTCCAGGAGCTTTATCAAGTTTAAGATATCGATTAAGACACATGTGTAAGAGTTAGGTACCTTTATTGATGAAATATTTCTCCTACACAGTAGGATTCTTTAGTCAGATATAGAGGTATTAGGTGTAAAACAAACCATACACGGGCGGGGATAGAACCCGCGGTCAGAGAGTTTCAAAACTCCAGACCGTCGTGTTAGCCACTGGACCAGCTAGCCACAATAAGATTCGTCCAACTAGGTATATTTCTACACCATAGGAAGGTTAGCATAGGCCACCACTGTGACCACAAATGCAAGTTTTTACAGACGAATCTCCAGCTAGCGTGGCCGTGACGAACTCTAGCTCAAGTCCCCTCAATGCCGTCAACATGACTCACGAAATCGTTAACGGCTTTGAGGGGACTTGAGCTAGAGTTCGTCACGGCCTCGCTAGATGGAGATTCGTCTGTAAAAACTTGCATATGTGGTCACAGTGGTGGCCTATGCTAACCTTCCTATGGTGTAGAAATATACCTAGTTGGACGAATCTTATTGTGGCTAGCTGGTCCAGTGGCTAACACGACGGTCTGGAGATGTGAGACTCTCTGACCGCGGGTTCTATCCCCGCCCGTGGTATGGTTGGTTTGCAATCGTGTCATTACGATTTCGTGAGTCATGTAGCAGGTGTAGTTGTGAAATAAAGATATAATCAGTCCATTAACCTTGGAGAAAAGTATTTGAGGTGGTCAGTCCCTGAAGGACTGACCACCTCAAATACTTCTCATTGCTACTGCTCCTTCTGTATTTGACTGAAGAAACCTACTGTGTAAGCCATATGTTTCATCAGTTATTAGGTTGATGTGTGTCTCAAGGTGATATGCTGGGATCTGTGCTCACCCCGAGGTCCTTCACGAAGATTTACAGCTTTTTCCCACCGAACCTGTACTCTCTTCCCCGTCTTCTTCTTTTACTTTCATAACTGTGTTTGCTGGGTTTAAATTCGAGTAGCCACTTGTCAGAGCAATCCTGCAGGTTGTCCAGATCCACTGGTAGTCTCACATTCTTGTTTCATGTCATTCAAACACACCAGAAACAGTACTGGTACATAGACTGACCCTTGTGGAACCCCACTTGTCACACACCAGAAACAGTACTGGTACATAGACTGACCCTTGTGGAACCCCACTTGTCACACACCAGAAACAGTACTGGTACATAGACTGACCCTTGTGGAACCCCACTTGTCACACACCAGAAACAGTACTGGTACATAGACTGACCCTTGAGGAACCCCACTTGTCACACACCAGAAACAGTACTGGTACATAGACTGACGATTGTGGAACCCCACTTGTCACACACCAGAAACAGTACTGGTACATAGACTGACCCTTGAGGAACCCTACTTGTCACACACCAGAAACAGTACTGGTACATAGACTGACCCTTGAAGAACCCCACTTGTCACACACCAGAAACAGTACTGGTACATAGACTGACCCTTGTGGAACCCCACTTGTCACACACCAGAAACAGTACTGGTACATAGACTGACCCTTGAGGAACCACACTTGTCACACACCAGAAACAGTACTGGTACATAGACTGACCCTTGTGGAACCCCACTTGTCACACACCAGAAACAGTACTGGTACATAGACTGACCCTTGAGGAACCCCACTTGTCACACACCAGAAACAGTACTGGTACATAGACTGACCCTTGTGGAACCCCACTTGTCACACACCAGAAACAGTACTGGTACATAGACTGACCCTTGAGGAACCCCACTTGTCACACACCAGAAACAGTACTGGTACATAGACTGACCCTTGTGGAACCCCACTTGTCACACACCAGAAACAGTACTGGTACATAGACTGACCCTTGTGGAACCCCACTTGTCACACACCAGAAACAGTACTGGTACATAGACTGACCCTTGAGGAACCCCACTTGTCACACACCAGAAACAGTACTGGTACATAGACTGACCCTTGTGGAACCTCACTTGTCACACACCAGGAACAGTACTGGTACATAGACTGACCCTTGTGGAACCCCACTTGTCACACACCAGAAACAGTACTGGTACATAGACTGACCCTTGAGGAACCCCACTTGTCACACACCAGAAACAGTACTGGTACATAGATTGACCCTTGAGGAACCCCACTTGTCACACACCAGAAACAGTACTGGTACATAGACTGACCCTTGAGGAACCCCACTTGTCACACACCAGAAACAGTACTGGTACATAGACTGACCCTTGAGGAACCCCACTTGTCACACACCAGAAACAGTACTGGTACATAGACTGACCCTTGTGGAACCCCACTTGTCACACACCAGGAACAGTAATGGTACATAGACTGACCCTTGTGGAACCCCACTTGTCACACACCAGAAACAGTACTGGTACATAGACTGACCCTTGTGGAACCACACTTGTCACACACCAGAAACAGTACTGGCACATAGACTGACCCTTGAGGAACCCCACTTGTCACACACAATAAACAGTGCTGGTACATAGACTGACCCTTGAGGAACCCCACTTGTCACACACCAGAAACAGTACTGGTACATAGACTGACCCTTGTGGAACCACACTTGTCACACACCAGAAACAGTACTGGCACATAGACTGACCCTTGAGGAACCCCACTTGTCACACACAATAAACAGTACTGGTAATAGACAGTACTGGTACATAGACTGACCCTTGTGGAACCCCACTTGGAACCTGGTACACTTGTCACACACCAGAAACAGTACTGGTACATAGACTGACCCTTGTGGAACCCCACTTGTCACACACCAGAAACAGTACTGGTACATAGACTGACCCTTGTGGAACCCCACTTGTCACACACCAGAAACAGTACTGGTACATAGACTGACCCTTGTGGAACCCCACTTGTCACACACCAGAAACAGTACTGGTACATAGACTGACCCTTGTGGAACCCCACTTGTCACACACCAGAAACAGTACTGGTACATAGACTGACCCTTGAGGAACCCCACTTGTCACACACCAGAAA